>NW_007728002.1:140046-145556 GCF_000696425.1 Galeopterus variegatus | reverse complement strand
TGACTTTTGGGTGCCAGTCAAAGGAAGAAGGAGGCATCCTTGAGGTCAAGACAAGAGAACCGTCTAACCTGTACTGGGAGCAGACTCAGGAGTGTGTAGGGTTTGGGTACCATGTGGTGGAGGGTGACAGCCACCTTGTTCACAGCTTGCAGATCTTGGACTGGGTAGTCCAAGAAGCCCACTTCCATTGGGCTTCTTGACAGACAGGAGTGGTGTGTTCCAAGGCGATTGACACTCCATCAGGATTCCAGCTTCCTGTAACTGGTGGATGTGTTCCTGGATTTCCAATTGAGCTTCCTGTGGGATTGGGGACTGTTTTGCTTTGACTGGTGTGGCCCCTGGTTTAAGCTCTACAATTATAGGGGCATGTTTTTTGCCATACCTGGGGGCCCCAATTCTGCCCAGACAGAGGGAAAATCTCTAAAGAAGCAATCTCTTAGAAGGTCCAGGGGCCCTGTGTTTGAGTCTTCCTCAGCCTTGGTGTACAGGCGCCATTCCCCTTCCTTGGGCACCATTACAGTCATCACTAAGGTCTTTTGGTTACTTAAGGTCAAATGAGCTGCATCCCTGGGAGTGAGGGCTATTTGTGCCCCTAGTTTTCTCAGAAAATCTCTTCCTAGTAGGGGTACTGGACAGTCGGGCAAATATAAGAATTCATGAGTTACCCTATAACCCCCAAGGTGACCCCCTTCGGGCCCTGCAGAATGGCTGGTCTACTTGTGCCCCTGTAGCACCAACAGTAGTAGCCTTTTGACCTGAGAATGGGGCTACTGAGCTGGTTACTATAGAATGTTCTGCCCCAGTGTCCACCATGAAAGTCATTGGTTGGCCCCCACCATCATTTTGACCATAAGCTTCCAGAGGCCCAGGAACAGGGAACCTGGTCTTTCCTAATCTGAATCTATCCCTGCAAGGCCAATGAGGCTCTGAAACCCTTGGCTCAATGGTTCAGGCTCATAATTTTTCTTTATAGAGTGTGCCTTGGGGTTTATATGGGTACACCTTAGCCATTGGTTGGGATTTTTCCCCACTTTGGGGGCATTCATTTTTCCAATGGCCAAGCTCCCTGCAAAAAGCACACTGGTCAGCCTGTAGGGGTGCACGTCCTCTTTGGCAGGGGTTCTTCTTCTTCATTGCGGAGTTCCACTCTAGAATGAGTGCCACTGCTAGGAGTGCTGCCTTCTGCCTCAGGCATTTATCTGCCTCCTTCTGGGTCTCCCAGTCTTGACTGATGAATACCTTGTTGGCCACATCCAGGAGCTATGTGGCATTCATTCCAGCAAAACCTTCCAGCTTTTGGAGTTTGTGACAGATGTCAGCACTAGACTGGGACATAAAGGCTGTGTTGACCATTCATCGACTCTCAGCTGACTTGGGTTCAAATGCTGTGTAGATCTGGAATGCCTCACATAACCTTTCATAAAACTCTGTAGGTGGCTCATCCAGTTTCTGGGTCACAGTGGTTGTTTTTGAAATAATGGTGGGTTTCTTGGCCCCTGCTCTCAGCCCCTGAGGGAGGGCCTGCCTATATCAGCAGAATGGATTTCTCCCCTCTTCTTCATTGAAGTTCCAGTTTGGCACAGCATCTGGAGCAGCATTTCTTGCCCAGGTCTTGGGATCCATAGTGGCTGTGGTGCCTGCTGTTGCAACCATTGCCTAGCTCCAGTGAGGATGCATCGCCGTTCCTTGGTGCTGAAGATGGTAAGGGGTAGCTTATGGCACTCTTCCCAGATGGGCTGAGGAGTGAGGAAAATCGACTCCAAGAGATCGATGAGGGCCTAGGGTTTTTCTGAATATGATGGAGTATGGTGTTTCTAATTCAAGAGGTCTGTGGTTGTGAAAGGTTGGTTGTAGAGGAGGGGGCACCCTGGCTCTACACTGCCATCTGGATTGACCTGCTGTGGCTCTTGGGTCTCTCTCAGGGTCATCTGGAATGTTTAAACCTGTTGAGCAGAGCAGTGTCATCTACCCACCAGTTCAGGATTCTCTGGATGATGCCAGTGGGGCCAATGGAACTGATGCTGAGAGGCTGTCTGGCAAGGGGTGCCTGGGGCCAAAGATCCCTGAAGGAGTAGGGTATGGTGGAGGCAAGAGTGCTTCATCTGGATCCCCTTGATATATAGGCCTTTTTGTTTCTTGCCAGTTGTGATCCAACTTCCCGGCCATTTGTACAGCAAGAACCTACTTTCCCTTATGAGCACAGAACTGGACCAAGGGTAGTAGGGTCATAGCTATAGTCAACCAGGAGTCTATGTATGGAAATTGGCCCGGGTGCCCTTGTTCCCCTGTAACAACCTCATAAACTGCTCGAGCCTTTGGGAGATCAGGTGTTCCTTCTGAAGGCCACCCAACACCAAAGGTGAGCTATTCTAATTTACACAGGGTCCAGAGCTTCCCAGGGGTCATTTTAATTCTGTACTCCCTAGAGTAGCCCCTTTTGAAGTTACTTAGGATGCCATCCAAAACTGTGGGTTTAGAAGTGACCCTTCCCATGGTGGTGGGAATTCTTTGTGCTGCCTTTGGACTGGGCAGACCAGCAGGGCTCATATGCCAGGTAATGCTGATGCCTCCACTCCTCAAAGGCAAAAAGTTCCCACTGGGCTCAAGAGATGGGGAGGCTGATCAGGCTCAAGAAGGCCAGTTGCTGCAGTGGTCTAATCACCAGAGTATGGGGGAAGAGACACTTTCAGGGAAACTGACAAGCTACTGGCTTAACAGGGGGTCTAGTGGATGACACATGACAGCATGGAGGAAAGTCAAAGGGCCAGGGACAAAAACATCTTGGGGGGGTTATGAAATGATAGCCAAGTGGTTGTAGGAAGAAAGGCAGCCAGAAAATTGGTCTGTGGCAAAAGAGATGAATCACAAAGGGAACTGGATCCAGAGAAGAAACAAACAAGTTCCAGGGAGGTCTGACCCCAGGAAGCCAGTCAACTTGGTGCAATGGGATAGAGTCCTGATCCTCAGCACAAAAGGGGCAATGGCAATGTGGTACGGCGAGGCAGCTGAGAAGGTCTAGTGTGGGGGAGACAAAAATCTCAGCGACTACTTCGAAGAAGCATTCCCCCAGTTTCCGGGGGCAAAACGGCCAGCCTGACATAGACTGGGACTGTCAGGGTTTGGGAAGTGGATTCAACCCTCAACATCACCCAGGTCCTAGAAAAGACATCCGTTTCTCTTTCAGGGGCACTTGGGGCACCCAGACATGGACAAAGGTCTTTTCCTCTACTATGTGTGGGACCCCTCCTAGATCCCTCCCTGCAGTGGAGATGCAAACAGAAAAAGTGTAGGAGCCCCCCTCCTGGGAGAGGGAAGAACACACAGGTGACTGTTAGGTCCGTCTTGGCTAAGGTGTACCCATATAAACCCCAAGCCTGGTCCAGTCCACCAGGGACTGGAATCACTGTTATGCTGTACGACATGACCATGGAACTGCAGGTTAGAACCTACTCAGAAACCACAGCAGAGCCTTGGTTCCATACATAAACACTTGCACACATGCACACAGAAGTTAAGATACCTTTTGCTCTCCCAATCCTGACCTAATTTAACCAGATGGATGTCCATAGACAGAAGGATCTCGTGACAAGATCCAGACCAGATGGACCTTACTACAAGGTCCTGCACAGATGGACCTCAGTATGTGAAGACCTTTACCCAGATGGGCATCTTTAACCCAGATGGGCCCTCAGGGGGACACTTTTGGGAGTTGACCAAACTCCCCTTCCCTCCAGAGGTGGGCCTGAGCTGAACTGAAGGGTTGAGGACTTACCTGTCTTGCAGGCAGCAGGGGTCTGGCTGGTCCTTTCCTCCATTGAGTCTGGTCAGACAGGTGCTCCCTAGGATCAGTAAAATCCTACTCTCTGAGGTCTGGACTAAATGGCCAGGCGTTGCTGATCCGCCAGGCCACCCCACCCAGATTGGTGCCTCAGGGGCCAGTCCAAATCGCTTCCTGGCCAATGCACCAGAAAATATTATGGAAACAGACTCAGCAAGGAAGTGACCGACACTCGGAGGGTTGGAGAATCAGGTATTTTATTACGCCAGCGGGCCCAGACAAGCTAACACTCCAAAGTCTCGACTCTGAACTTTGGTTTCATGGGGTTTTTATAGGTAGACTCTTCTGGGTTTCTTAAGCTTCATTTTCTCAGTATTCACAAGACTAGCACAGCAGTAAGTTTCGTTTTCTCAGAATTTGTGTGAACTAGCAGTTAAGCAAGCTAGGTTACAGAAGTGAAAAAACGCAAACAATTGATTAGCAGCCAGACTGCTGCAGTAAGCAAATATTTTTTCAGGGACAAAACAGGCTAGTGAGAAAATTCATTTTGAATTTTTCCCAGCAATATAAAGTAAACAAGACAAAGCAGAAAGAAAAAAATTTTGAAAATGAAATCATTCTTGTGGAACTACATCAAACTAAAAAGCTTCTGCACAGCCAAGAAAACACTCAACAAAAAGAAAAGGCAGCCTATGGATTGGGAGAAAATATTTGCGAACCATATATCTGGTAAGGAGTTAATATCCAAGATAAACAAGAAACTCATACAACTCAATAGTAAAAAGACAAATAACCTTATTTAAAATGGGCAAAGGACCTGAATAGACATTTCTCCAGTGAAGACATAAACATGGCCAATAGGTAAGTGAAAAGGTGCTGAACATCACCAATCATCAGGGAAATGCAAATCAAAACCACAATGGGTTATCACTTCATACCTGTTAGGATGGCTATTACCAAAAAGATACAATAAGTATTGGTGAGGATGTAGAGAAAGGGAACCCTTGCATACTGTTGGTGAGAATGTAAATTAGTGTAGCCATTATGGAAAACAGTATGGAAGATCCTCAAAAAATTAAAAATAGAACTACCATATGACCCAGCAATACCTCTTCTGGGTATATACCCAAGGAAATAAAATCAGCACCTTGTGGTGATAGCTGCACTCCCATGTTCACTGAAGCATTATTTACAATAGCCGCAATATGGAAAAAACCCTAAATTATGTC
Organism: Galeopterus variegatus; assembly: GCF_000696425.1. Lineage (NCBI taxonomy): Eukaryota > Metazoa > Chordata > Mammalia > Dermoptera > Cynocephalidae > Galeopterus > Galeopterus variegatus. The sequence continues at coordinate 140,549 of NW_007728002.1, read as the reverse complement.
AATGGATGAATGGATAAAGAAATTAGGGCATATATACACACACAGTTATGCTAAACAAAATAAGCCAGACACAAAAAGAAAAATATCACATGTTCTCACTTTTTTGGAATTTTAAAAAGTCAAATTCATAGAAACATAGAATGGTGGTTACCAGGGGCAGGGGTAGGAGTAAAGCGAAAATGGGGAGATGTAGGTCAAAGGGTACAAAATTGCAGTTATGTAGAATGAATAAATCCAGAGATCTAATGTATAGCATGAGGACTATAGTTAATAATATTACGTTGTGTACAGTATTTGCATATAACCTATACACATCCTCCCCTACACTTTAAATTATCCCTAGATTACTAATACTATGTAAATGCTATGTAAATAGTTGTTATACTGTATTATTTTTTATTCTTTATTGTTATGTTATTTTTCTTTTTAAATTTTTTTCCTAATATTTTCTATCCATGGTTGGTTGAGTTCATGGATGTGGCACCCACAGATATGGAGGGCCA
>NW_007728002.1:138913-139638 GCF_000696425.1 Galeopterus variegatus | reverse complement strand
TTACGTTGTGTACAGTATTTGCATATAACCTATACACATCCTCCCCTACACTTTAAATTATCTCTAGATTACTAATACTATGTAAATGCTATGTAAATAGTTGTTATACTGTATTATTTTTTTATTCTTTATTGTTATGTTATTTTTCTTTTAAAATTTTTTTCCTAATATTTTCTATCCATGGTTGGTTGAGTTCATGGATGTGGCACCCACAGATATGGAGGGCCGACTGCACAGAAAGTTTGCTGAAAGTAGATTTTAGGTGCTCTTATCTACCATAAAAAATGGTAATAATGTGAAATGATGGATATGTTAATTTGCTTGACAGTAGTAATCATTTCAGTATGTATAAATATAATATCAAAACATCATGTTGTACACTTTGAGTACATACAAATTAAAAAAATCCTTCCAATCCTTGGAGAATTAAGCATTCATGAACAAGAACAGAATTGTTATTTTAAAAGGAAGTATTCTGAGAACAAACAAACGCTATTAAACGTTAAAAAATGTAATAGCAGAAAGTTAAAAAAAAACACAATAGAATAGTTGGGAAATAAAGGAGAATAAAATCTTCCAGAAAGTAGGATCAAAAAGACAATCATGTGAAAAATAGGATGAAAAGGCTAAGAAATTAGTAGACCATGATTTTTTTTAAATTTTATTTTAAAGATGACAGGTAAGGGGATCTTAACCCTTGACTTGGTGTTGTCAGCACCACGCTC
>NW_007728002.1:121878-138682 GCF_000696425.1 Galeopterus variegatus | reverse complement strand
GCCCCAGTAGACCATGATTTCTAGGACAGAAAAAAGAGAAAAAAAGAGTAAAAAATATTATGAAAAAATTTGATTCCAGAAAAGTTCCCAGAATACAAGAGTTTAAATTCCCAGATGGCATGAGCCTATTGAGCATCAAACACAATGGGTGAAAACAGATTTAAACTATTGTGAAATTCTAGAACATTTGCATCAAATAAAAACTCCTACAAGCTTTTGAGGGAAAATGTCATACAAATACTGAAGAATCAGAGGGCGCTGGATATCTCAACATCAATATTGGAAGCTAGAAGACAATGGTCCAGTGGCATCAAAATTTTGAGGGAAAATTATTCCCAATCTGTAACATCTAGCTGGATTATGAAGTGTGAGATTAAAAAAAGATGTTTTCAGGTGTTCAAGATCCTGTTCAAGATCACCTTCTTAAGAGCTACTGAGGACTGGCTTCACGAAAACAAAGGAATAAACCAGAAATAGGAAAGTAGGGGATTCAGGTCAGCAGGGGATCCCATACGAGAAAAAGTGAAGAGAATCCACAGGACGACAGTGAAGGAGAGTCCAAAATGAGAGCCGTGCGGCTGGGCCGTAGAGCAGGGAGACAGACTTAGCAGGCCTGGAAAACGTGGGGAAAATTCCTTCAATAAATTGTAAATGACAAACTACCTAGAACATATAGAAAATAATTTACAAATCTGGGGAGAGTTTGGGTTTGAAATACTGGTAAATGCATAGAAAACTAAGCAAGTAATAAAAAGCAATTATGGATTCCAGGAAAAGAATAGTCCTAGTATTCCATATTTTCCTTTTCTGTGCAGATAAGGCAAAGTAATTATTGTATACTGCACAGCTCTCCTGCGAATAGCATTTAGATGGTCATAATAATGAAAATCCTAGATACTGAACTAACCAAGTTTACGATGCACCAACAGGAGGAAATGGGAGTGTGTCTGTGTGGTAGAGGTCACCAAAGAGAGCTGAGTCCTCAGCTTCCATAGTGATGCATCAAAAAATAATGTCTAAAGCTAACCAAGAAATAACAATGAAAACATGCTATTTAGGGATATGAGGCTATAAAACAAAATAGTCAGCTAGAAGAGTTGGACACTGAACAAGCAAAGCAACACATACAAAGGTATTTCAAAAAGTTTGTGGAAAAATAGAATTAAAAAGATAATACAAATTGTTCTATAAACTTTTTGAAATAGCCTCATATAAAAATGAACTTTAAAAAACTATATAGCAATGAAATCAGCCAACCAGAAGATGAATTTTTTTTAACCCTATAGAATTGATAGGATATGGCAAAAATATATTAACAAGCATTTAATCCATTTAAATGTAGCACTATGACTAAATAAATATGAGAACTATGATTACAGAGAGAATACAAATGTTTTAAAATTTACAAAAAAAAAATAAGTAACAAATAATTAGAGGGAGAAGGGAAATAGATAAGAATGTTAACTTCTCTTTTTTTTTTTTTTAAATATGACTGGTAAGGGGATCGTAACCCTTGGCTTGGTGTTGTCAGCACCACGCTCAGCCAGTGAGCCATGGGCCATCCCTATACAGGGATCCGAACCTGCAACCTTGGTGTTATCAGCAGTACACCCTCTCCAGTGAGCCACGGGCTGGCCCTAACTTTGTCTTTTACTAAAGGAAATCAATAGGGTCTAAAATTGAAACATCTAGGTCATGTAGTGTTCTTCATGGTCTGTCCTTTTTGACTTTCAAACAATTCTTTATTAATCGAAATATCTAGTGGTGAAGAAACATTCACTTCTAGTGGGGGATGCTGATAATGGGGGAGGCCATGCACGTGTGGGGACTGGGGGTATATGGGAACTTTCTATACCTTACTCTTGATTTTGCTGTGAACCTAAAACTGCTCTAAAAAAAAAGAAAGTCTTCTTTTTTTAAAGAAACACTAATCTGAGGTTTAGCAATTTCTTCTATTTTGCTTTAATTTCTCTTCTATTAAATTCAAGTGAAATTGCATATAACACCTTCTACTGTAAGTGGCATGTAGAATGATGCCATTTTATGAAACTATTTCTATCTACCTTTATCCGTTTATATATTTCCACCCACCCAGCACCCTGTCTGTAAGGAAGTGCTAGATGTGATGCTCATCTAATGTTATTAAGCATTACTTCTGAGTATAGTGGTGTAATTTTTTAATTCTTTGTACTTACCTGTATTGCTAAAATTTTTACAAGGATGCTTCTTTTTAATAAGGTCATAGCCATTACATATTTTTAATATGGGGATTTCAAGCTCACAAATAGGTCACAAAACATGACTATGTCAAAACAATACAAGAGTGTTCTAAAAATAATATAAATTTGAAAAAAATTAGACATATGGTTAGCCATGTCCAAGTATTACTTTGTTTAAATAAAGAATGATGCATTCAAATCTATATGTATAACTATACATAAGAAACAAGCCAAAATATTAACCTTGGTTTTCTCTGGGAANGCTACATTTAAATGGATTAAATGCTTGTTAATATATTTTTGCCATATCCTATCAATTCTATAGGGTTAAAAAAAATTCATCTTCTGGTTGGCTGATTTCATTGCTATATAGTTTTTTAAAGTTCATTTTTATATGAGGCTATTTCAAAAAGTTTGTGGAAAAATAGAATTAAAAAGATAATACAAATTGTTCTATAAACTTTTTGAAATAGCCTCATATAAAAATGAACTTTAAAAAACTATATAGCAATGAAATCAGCCAACCAGAAGATGAATTTTTTTTAACCCTATAGAATTGATAGGATATGGCAAAAATATATTAACAAGCATTTAATCCATTTAAATGTAGCACTATGACTAAATAAATATGAGAACTATGATTACAGAGAGAATACAAATGTTTTAAAATTTACAAAAAAAAAATAAGTAACAAATAATTAGAGGGAGAAGGGAAATAGATAAGAATGTTAACTTCTCTTTTTTTTTTTTTTAAATATGACTGGTAAGGGGATCGTAACCCTTGGCTTGGTGTTGTCAGCACCACGCTCAGCCAGTGAGCCATGGGCCATCCCTATACAGGGATCCGAACCTGCAACCTTGGTGTTATCAGCAGTACACCCTCTCCAGTGAGCCACGGGCTGGCCCTAACTTTGTCTTTTACTAAAGGAAATCAATAGGGTCTAAAATTGAAACATCTAGGTCATGTAGTGTTCTTCATGGTCTGTCCTTTTTGACTTTCAAACAATTCTTTATTAATCGAAATATCTAGTGGTGAAGAAACATTCACTTCTAGTGGGGGATGCTGATAACGGGGGAGGCCATGCACATTGGGGGAGGCCATGCACGTGTGGGGACTGGGGGTATATGGGAACTTTCTATACCTTACTCTTGATTTTGCTGTGAACCTAAAACTGCTCTAAAAAAAAAGAAAGTCTTCTTTTTTTAAAGAAACACTAATCTGAGGTTTAGCAATTTCTTCTATTTTGCTTTAATTTCTCTTCTATTAAATTCAAGTGAAATTGCATATAACACCTTCTACTGTAAGTGGCATGTAGAATGATGCCATTTTATGAAACTATTTCTATCTACCTTTATCCATTTATATATTTCCACCCACCCAGCACCCTGTCTGTAAGGAAGTGCTAGGTGTGATGCTCATCTAATGTTATTAAGCATTACTTCTGAGTATAGTGGTGTCATTTTATAATTCTTTGTACTTACCTGTATTGCTAAAATTTTTACAAGGATGCTTCTTTTTAATAATGTCATAGCCATTACATATTTTTAATATGGGGATTTCAAGCTCACAAATAGGTCACAAAAAAAGACTATGTTAAAACAATACAAGAGTGTTCTAAAAATAATATAAATTTGAAAAAATTAGACATATGGTTAGCCATGTCCAAGTATTACTTTGTTTAAATAAAGAATGATGCATTCAAACCTATATGTATAACTATACATAAGAAACAAGCCAAAATATTAACCTTGGTTTTCTCTGGGAAATAGGATTTTAATTTTTTCTATATATTTTTGTGCCTTAGTAAATTTCCAAAATGGACATGTATTATTTATATAATCAGAAAAAGGGGCCGGCCTGGTGGCGCACTGCTACAGTGTGCCGCTTGGGAAGTGCAGCGGCGCTCCCGCCGAGGGTTCGGCGGGGGAGGCCATGCACATGTGGGGACAGGGGGTATATGGGAACTTTCTATACCTTACTCTTGATTTTGCTGTGAACCTAAAACTGCTCTAAAAAAGAAAGTCTTCTTTTTTAAAGAAACACTTATCTGAGGTTTAGCAATTTCTTCTATTTTGCTTTAATTTCTCTTCTTCTATTAAATTCAAGTGAAATTGCATATAACACCTTCTACTGTAAGTGGCATGTAGAATGATGCCATTTTATGAAACTATTTCTATCTACCTTTATCCATTTATATATTTCCACCCACCCAGCACCCTGTCTGTAAGGAAGTGCTAGATGTGATGCTCATCTAATGTTATTAAGCATTACTTCTGAGTATAGTGGTGTAATTTTTTAATTCTTTGTACTTACCTGTATTGCTAAAATTTTTACAAGGATGCTTCTTTTTAATAAGGTCATAGCCATTACATATTTTTAATATGGGGATTTCAAGCTCACAAATAGGTCACAAAACATGACTATGTCAAAACAATACAAGAGTGTTCTAAAAATAATATAAATTTGAAAAAAATTAGACATATGGTTAGCCATGTCCAAGTATTACTTTGTTTAAATAAAGAATGATGCATTCAAATCTATATGTATAACTATACATAAGAAACAAGCCAAAATATTAACCTTGGTTTTCTCTGGGAAATAGGATTTTAATTTTTTCTATATATTTTTGTGCCTTAGTAAATTTCCAAAATGGATATGTATTATTTATATAATCAGAAAAAGAGTATACATTATTATAAAAAGCTATTTGATGGATTTAGTTATGTACAGATAGAGAGTTATGTACTAGGTTAACAAATTTGCCTGCTAAACATTACAGCTGCTTGTTTAACAATGGAACACAGTAATCAAATGATGCCTATAAAGCTTAGGATTGGAATGCTATTAGACACTATTGAACTCACCCACATTTTTGCACCTGCAGTTTTACAAGCTCAAGTTAGAGGACGTATCATATTAATAAAAATTAAGATATTGTCTTCAAATTTTAATATGCATTACAGAATTATGCAATGATGTCTTCTGTAATTCAAATAATAACTACCTTTCATCTAAAGGGCAAGCCAACATATTTTAAAGAGTTGATTAAAAATATTGAGCTATTTATATGGACAGCAATACTATTCTAAAAATTCCAAGTGTTCGCAAGACTCATTAAGCCCTAGAAATACTCAAATAAAATATTCAAGGGTAATAATGACTACAACATCACTCTATCTTGGACTAAAAACCAAAATGAAACAGGAAAACAAAAAACAGAATTAGCTTATTGTAAAAACAAAAGAATAATGTTTATACCTGTTCAACTTATCTAGTAGGTCAGTGAGAAATATGTGAGGGAGTCTTCAAAAAGTTCATGAAAATATGTGTTATGAAAAAACTATGCATGGATTTCAAAAAATTTTTGCACCAAAATAAACTCACACTAACTTATTATAACATGTCTGAACAGGATCTAATTTGAGGCACTAAGAAGGATAAGACATCAGTTTGAAAGGAACCCTGTCAGAGCAATATGAGTTGTGCTAAAATTGAAGCAGCAACAAACATCAAATTTATGGTGAAGCTTGGGTGGAAGAATTGTGAAATCACTGATGCTTTATGAAAAGTTTATAGGGACAATGCCTCAAAGAAATCAGCAGTTTACAAATGGATAACTTTCTTTAGGAAGGGCTGAGACGCTGTTGAAGATGAAGCCAACAGCAGCAGATGATCCACATCAATTTGCAAAGAAAAAAATTAACCTTTTTTGTGCGCTAATTGAACAGGAACGACAACTAACAGCAGAAACAATAGCCAACACCACAGACATCTCAATTGGTTCCACTTACACAGTTCTGACTGAAATATTTAAATTGAGCAATGGGTGCCAAAACAGTTGCACCCAGATCAGCTGCGGACAAGAGCAGAGCTTTCAATGGAAATTTTAAACAAGTGGGATCAAGATCCTGAAGCATTGCTCTGAAGAATTATAACAGAAGATGAAACATGGCTTTACTAGGTACAATCCTGAAGACCAAGCACAATCAAAGCTATGGCTAGCAAGAGGTGGAAGTTCTCCTGACAAAGCAATGGTGGACTGGTCAAGAGCAAAGTCATGCCAACAGTTTTTTGGGATGTTCAAGGCATTTTGCTAGTTGACTTTCTGGAAGGCCAAAGAACAAGAACATCTGCTTATTATGAGAATGTTTTGAGAAAGTTAGCCAAAGCTTTAGCAGAAAAACACTTGGGGAAGCTTCACCAGAGAGTCTTCCTCTACCACGATGCTCCTGCGTGGTGCTCTCGTCAGACAGGGGCAATTTTGCTAAAGTTTTGATGGTAAATTGTTAGGCATCCTTCTTATAGTCCTGATTTGGCTCCTTCTGGCTTTTTTGTCTCCTAATCTTAACATCCATTTTTCTTCAGTTAATAATGGAAAAGAGACTTCATTGACATGGTTAAATTTCTAGAACCTCAGTTCTTTAAGAATGGACTAAATGGCTGGAATCATTGCTTACAAAAGTGTTTTGAACTTGATGGAGCTTATAGTAAAAAATAAAGCTTATATTTTTAATTTTTAATTCCATTTTCCCATGAACTTTTTGAAATCCCTTCATATATTATTTTTATATATATTATCCTTTTAATATTGTTAGATTTGTCAATATTTTATAGAGGATTTGGTGTTTATGTTCATGAGGGGTACTGATCTGTAGTTTGGTTTTTTTTTTCTTGTTATATGTTTGTCTGGTTTTGATATCAGAATAATGCCAGTCTCTGGGGCTGGCCCGTGGCTCACTCGGGAGAGTGTGGTACTGATAACACCAAGGCCACGGGTTCGGATCCCATATAGGGATGGCCGGTTAGCTCACTGGCTGAGCGTGGTGCTGACAACACCAAGTCAAGGGTTAAGATCCCCTTACCGGTCATCTTTAAAAAAAAAAAAAAAAAAAAAGAATAATGCCAGTCTCATAAAATGCACTGGAAAGTGTTTCTTCCTCTTCTGTTTTTCTGAAAGAGATTATGTTATTTTTTCCTTAAATGTTTGGTAAAATTCTCCACTGCAAACATATGAGTATTAAGTTTATTGTTGGAAGGTTTTAAGCTATGAATTCATTTTCCTTAAGTGATATAGGACTGTTCAGATTATCTACTTCTTCTTGAATTATGCCTTTAAAGAAATTTTTCCACTTGATCTAAGTTCTCAAATTTATAGGAATAATATTTGTAATATCTGGGACTCCAATGACATTGATATTAAGCATTTTGATATTGTCCTATAGGCTGCTGAGGCTGTGTTCATTTTTAAAGACTTTTTTCTCCCTTTTTTTCAAATTGGATAATATCTATTGATTTGTTTTCAAGTTCACTGACTCTTTCCTATGTCATCTCCATTCTGCTATTTAGCACATCTACTGAATCTTTTATTTTATATATTGCATTTTTTTCCTAAAATTTCAATTTGTTTCTTTTCTTATAGTTTATATTTCTCTTCTGAGAAATTATATATTTTCATTAAGTTTATTTTCTTCATGGTGCTCAATTTTAATAGCTGTTTTAAAATCTTTGATAATTCTAACATTTGTATCATCTTGGGATTAGCATCTGTTTTCTTTTCTCTTGAAACTAGTCACATTTTTCTGATTCTTCGTGTGTCAAGTATTTTGGACTACGTCCTGGACATTTTGAATATCATGGTGTGAGCTATGGGTCTTGTTAAAATCCTCTAGAGAATATTTGTTTTTAAGTGGAAATCAACCCAGTTAGATTCAGACCATAAATTTTCTCTGTTCTGTGGGTATGGTTCTATGTCAGTTCAGTTTTCAAAACCTTGGCTATGCTGCTTTGGGTTGTCCCATGCATGCGTCACTAAGAAATTAGTGTGGAACTTGGGCAGAAGTTCATGTTGTAAGTTGAGTATTCAAAGCCTTTGCTATATGCCTTTTTTTTTTTTTTTTTTTTGGTGACTGGCTGGTATGGGAATCCAAACCCTTGACTTTGGTGTTGTAATACCGCATTATAACCAGCCAGCTGTATGTGGCTTTTAATCTGTCCCCTGCATCTGTACCTCAGAGATGAGCCCAGGACAAGTGCCAGTTTATACACAGAATAATAAGATCCTTTATCCAGTTCTCTCCTTTCCAGAATTCCTCCCATGTTCTCTTGCTCAAAGTAGCTCCCTTTCCTGGTCTTCTGGCCAAAAAGATAGGTTTCTCTCAGTTTTTGATGCCCTGGCTGCCCATGCAGTTCTGTTGAGTGTTCACTCTTGGTTCAAATTTGGGAGAGATAGTGAGAAATAAAACCAGAAAACTGAACTCCATGTGAGTAGCTTTGCTCAGTTTAACTTCTATTCCCAATCCAGTAATGCTTTTACTCTTCAGAGAACACAGGTGTATTCTACCCAGAACTTTTACTTGTAATTAGTGACCAAGATAGGGTGTAGTCGCTTCTTCCATCTTTTTTTTTTTTTTTTTTTCCTTTTTTTTTTTTTTTCGTGTCTGGCAACGGATCGCAACCCTCAGTGTCACGCCCGTACTGGACCGGGACTGGCAACGGGATTGCAAACCTCGGTGCTGCGCCCGCACCTCGCTCAGCCAGTGAGCGGGAACTGGTCTGTATGTGGGGTCCGAACCCTCCGGCGGGAGCGCCACCGCGCTCCCAAGTGGCGCACTGTAGCATACGCCACCGGGCCGGCCTGCTTCCTCCATCTTGATCAGCTCTGAAAGACATTTTTTCACACATTTTGTTTGTTTGGTGTTTTGTCGTTGTTGTTGTTGTTTTTAGTTTTTGGTGACTGGCCAGTACGGGGATCCAAGCCCTTTGACTTTGGTGTTATAACACCATGCTCTAACCAACAGAGCCAACCAGCCAGACTAAACTTATTTTTAAGCATTTTCCTATACATTAAAAATTTTAAAACCATCATTTTATCATTTCATTATGTTCCATTATACATATTTTAATTATCCATTCATTCTCTTAAAAGCTATTTTTATTTATTTATCAGCAGCTGGTTGGTACAGGAACTGAATCCTGAACCTTGGTGTTATCAGCACCGTGCCCTAACCAACTGAGCTAACAGGCTAGCCCTATTTTTATTTCTAGTACATTACTATTACATATAACACTGTGACATATAAATTTGCATCTAGTTTTCTGATTATTGAAGTTATATTTTTAGATACAGAATACTAGTTTGAAGATAAGGCTCTTAACACATATTGTCAAATTACTTTCCAAAAAGAATTTACTGGTAAGAAAGCATTATCTGCAATTTCTGCCAATATAGGAAAATAGTATCTTATTTAAATTTGGGATTACAATGTGTGTATATATTTAGATAAAGATTTATAGCTCTATAGATCTATATATGCACATAAACCCCACCATGTATATAAATTTTACATATTAAACATGAATTTACATTATATTAAAATATATGAATGTACACATAAACATACTAAACCTACATAAAAATTAACATATTAACAGCAAATATTTTCCCTGAATCCTCTACATTTTTTTCTTCTTTTTTTTTTTTTTTGGTGGCTGGCTCGTAGGGGATCAAACTCTTGACCTCAGTGTTATCAGCACTATGCTCTATTAAGTGAGCTAACCAGCCAGCCCTGTTTTCTGACATAATGCTTGAAAGAGTTGTCCACACTGAGCTTCCAGAATTTGTCAATTAAAGTTCAGGTTTTCCTGTCCCAGTACTTGTTCCTGTGGAGGTTTCTGCTTCAGTAAATTACAATTCTCTGAATCCCGCTGTCGGTCTCTCTAATTTCTGGGGCAATTTTCTCTCCAATTTTTAGGTCATAGTTTGCCCTATGACCTAATTTCTCAGATAGATGTAAGAGTTTGATTTCTTAGTTTTTTCAGTGTTTTGTTTTAGGACAGAATGACAACTTCCAAACTCCTTACATGCCAGAAGCCTTCCAAGCATTTTTGTGCATGTTCAATTTCACATTCATAATTTAAAAACTGGCACTCATGTTGGGGAAATATGTAAAAATACATTTATTCCCTATTCCATTACCTCCTCAGAAATTCCAACTCCTTTTCCCAGAGGTAACTACTATCATTAGCTTAGTTTCTTCTGGCCCTTTAAGTATGCATTTATATATCTGTGTACTAATATACATACATAATTTAGTTTTACTTAACTCACACTGTATATTGCCCTAAAATTGCTCTTATCATCAAAAAATATTTCCTGAAGCTCTTCCCAGTCAAATATTGCACAAAATTTCAAATGTTGCATAGAATTCCACAGTAGGAATTTGTCATATCATCCAGCAAATTTATTTCCAATGTTTTACTATTTCATTTCTTGGCAACAAACCTCTTGTACATATATCTTTAGGCAAATGACCTAGCATTGTAAGATATATTCCTAGAAATAAAATTGTTGGCATTACCTTCCTTCCCATCAACAGATAAGAATGCCCACCTGTTGATGTAATATTTATTATCTACTTTGTGTCAGGCACTGCTCTGAGCATTAGGAATAAAGCAGCAAACAAAAACAGACACATCTCCTTATCCTCTGGTCAAACAGAAGAGGGTTAGGAAGTTTACCATTTTATTTTTTCCACAATACTTAAACCACTTCTCCCACTTGTTTGCTGTCCCTGATATTTCTTCAATTCCAATTCTTAGTAGCAGTTATGTGGAATAAAGTGTAACTATAGGACACATGTTTATTTTAATGATTTTTTTGAACCTACCTTAAGACTGTGAGAATTAAATGAGGCATGTGAAGTTTTTAGAACGTTGCTTAACAATAAATGCAGTCTCTCTGAGGTAGATACTATTTATTATTTCTCATTTTACAGGTGAGAAATCTGTGGTTTGGAGAAGAAAATAACTTGCTTACCATTCTGTTACATAGGTAGGAAGTGGCAGTACAAGATTTGAGCCATGTCTGACCACAATGCTATACAGTCTGTCTTCTCTTCTACAGTATTCTATTAATGTCAACCCATACTTAAATCTGGCAGTACACACCAAACGTCGTTTTTTTCCTCTCATTCATTGGCATTTACTATCTTTCCTGAATTCTGGATTTAATGTTATCCACAACAACAACAAAAATACACAAGCAGGGCCAAGTTACTCAATTACAAGGCTAACATTCTGGATGCAGTACCAAAGTTAATTAACTCAATCACTGATACTCATATAACTCAAACACATATTGCTTACTTTATTTCTTTAACAATGAAATACTAATAACAACACAATAATTTAGTTGAAACAAAGACATCAACAGAGCAAAATAAAACCAAAGCTAATTAACAGGCATTGCTTCAGCTCAAATTAGTTCTCCTTTAAACAGGAAAAACTATTATTAGTCTAGTGGTTCTCAACCTCATCTGCACATTAGAAGAATGGAGGGAAGAATTGGTGCTTTAAAAAATAGCTATATCCGGGCTGGCCTGTGGCTCACTCGGGAGAGCGTGGTGCTGACATCACCAAGTCAAGGGTTAACATCCCCTTACCGGTCATCTTTAAAAAAAAAAAAAAAAAAAAAAACCCAGCATCTACAATGTGAAAATACAATAAAAGTCACTGTATATGCAATGAAGCATGAGTCATTAGATAGGTTTCAGTCTGGATATAGCAGAAGAGAGAGTTACTGAACTCAATGATAGGTCAAAAAATATCCCAACTGAAGCCCAATAGAAAAAAAAAAGTGGAGAAAACATAAAATCTCTCAAGGGTAGGGCCCAGGCCCAGACTTTGAAAGTGCTGTCAGTGTTGAGAACTACAGGTCTAAAGTAATAAGCAATAAAAACCATGCCCTCAAAGCAATTCAAAACCAAGGAACTGGTAATACAAATCTTTCTTGGGAAAAGGGGGTGGGGAGATGAGGAGGCACCAACTCATTTCTCATTGATCTTTATCCATTTTTGATTGCTCATAGTACAGTTTAACAAACATCAGCTATTGCAAATTATGCAAACATGCTACCCAAATTGAAATTCTCACTAGTTTACATTTAGAAGGCTCTCTGAAACAATACAAGCTTTCAGAAATAATTCCCTAAAATTTAAGTTTGCATAGATGTTCAAGTCAGCTATCTGCTCAACAAGTCAATAAAATGTATTAGAAAGTATTTTATTAATAACAATTATAAAACAATATTCATTTCACGTACTACAAATAAATTTTTTGGTGCAGACAGGAGGAATATTTGAGCATTTCCCACCTATATCTAAAACTGCCAGAATTCCTTTTTATAAGATCAGTATGTTCAAATTTAGAATCTAAACAGAGCTTTTTTCTTTCAGAATGCCTACATAAGAACGCATACTTCCCCTACAACTGCATTATAAACAACAAGTGCCTATTGGAAGGTTCAGTAGTAACCGCAGGCATTTATCTTTAAAACAACTTTTCCTCATCTTTCAGGTTTGGAAATGGTATCACATCAGGCATGGAATATAACTTTTTCTTAAGAGTACATGAATTCACTTAGAGGTGTCTCCTCAAATTCAACGGGTCCCATTTCTTCAGCTACTTATATCAGGACTCCATGTCAATCTCCACCACTTCACTCTTGCCCTTAAGTGCTGCTTCTGTTGGGATGTCTTCATTTACATCTTCAATGTCTGCCAGATCAATAGGTGGTAAAGGGTTCCTCCAGTACTGGAAGGTATTATACTGCCAGAATTCCTCATTGTGCTTTAGAGTAAAAAAGAGAGGGATGAAAGTACATTGGTGACTTAGAAAATGTTAAGTTTTTTCAGGCAACAAGCTTCTTTGTTTTAAAAGCAAACAGATATAAGATTTTGCAGTCTTTAACTTTGTATTTTCAATAAATATACATTTTTAATTTTGCCTAATCAAAGTACTTCATGTACTCAATCAAATCTATACATTTTAACATTTATGAACTTGTGAAAATTATTTGTTTAAATTTAGGAGAATTTTCTTCAAGAGAATCTCTTTCCATAATTTTCTATTTTTCACCCAAAGAAAATGTCTGAAAATGATCTTAAAATTTTTAATCTTTCAATAAGGATAAGAATTTATTTTAAAAATACACACACACTCACAGCCCTTATAACTTATTTTTACTTTTTTTCTATCATTTGGTATTTTAAGAGATTTAACATTTATTTACATCACATTTACATTATATTAGGTATTCAGGAAGATGTGTGTTATAGGCAAATATTATGACATCTGACAGCAGGGACTTGAGTATCTGCAGATTTTGGTAGGGAGGGGTATGTGTGTCCCAGAAACAACCCTCACAGATACCAAGGGATGACTGTATTAGGATAGAAATATGCTGAATAGCAAGAAAATCTTAAACTAATAATTTTACTGAAGATACCAGTTGGTACAAGGCATGCCTAATTTTTAAATCAATACACCAAAATTTATAAATCCAAATGAGTGCTGGTCCCTTAAAATTTCAGCAGCTTACACTGAATGGCTACAAAATTATTTCAACTATGAAGTGTGGCTGATATTCCAATGAAGTTCAAGACCGGCACAGAATTTCAAAAACATCCCCAAATACTTTGTGCAAAATAAGCAGCACTGGAATTACATACAGGCTTCCAAGGTGACAATTCCTGCACAATAACACCCTTCCCAGATTAGTATCTATATCTATTCCACTATGCTGTGTTCTTACTTTAAATTCATACTTGCTATAGCAGCACCATTAACCAAAAATATAATGGGAACCACATATGTAATTTAAAATTTAAAATGAAGTAAAAAGTAAAAAGAAACAGGTGAAACCAATCGTAAATTTTAAAAATCTGGAATGTATTTCGCATTTCCAGCACTATTCAGACTAGCCATGTTTCAACGCTCAATAGCCACATGTGATTATTGGTTATGTACATGAGAGCACAAGTCTATAAAAGCCTCACTAGGAAGTTTATTGTGCCTTAGGCTCTAAGGCTTAGAGAAAAAAGTCTTTTGGGAATTCTTTAATATGGGGACAAAGATGTAGTAAGTCAAATGATACCAAGAAAAATTTCAGTATAAGAAGCAAATGGGGATAAAAATTAGGTTATACTTCTCTGCTTTTTGGAAAATCTATTGTTCAAACTATCTCCTTACAAACATGGACCAAAAAAAAAGGTCATTTAATGACATTAGTATAATTTAGTGGCTAAGAGCACAAACTCAGCCACTAGACAGTCCTGGATTTGCATAACTTCATCATCCACTAACTAAAATGAGTGGAAAGAACCATGGTGAGAATTAAGTTTTGGCATAGCAATTGCTCAGTATGGCTAGTATTATATCCCATAAGCCTGTAAATCATTAAACACTTTTTCCCTAGCAAAAGATTTCTGCTTACTTTCTGTTAAAAATATCTAACAGTAAGAGCCAACACTAGCAGAGCAATGAATCTGCATAAAGTGACACTACATGAAAAAATCCAGGTGAATACTTGGTTTCTTTCAGTTCTTTAATAAAAAAAAGTCTGAAACTCGGGAAATATTCTGAGGTTCCAGGACAGAAAAGAGGCACCATTTGAGGTTAACATTTCCTAAATGAGATCCCAAGGGTGAGGGCAGGGACTTAAGCCCTATTCTGAGCACAACAGAAACCAGGCAGACATTTACTGCATTGAGCTGAAAAAGCTTTTTACTTCACGTTTCTGTTATATCCTATTCTCCCTTGGTACTTAGCTGTAAAACCGGTAAAACAAAAAGCCTGTCTTTAAAAGCAGGAAGAAAAGGGAGGAAGCTGGAGAGCACACATCCCTCTCTTAGGTTTGCAGAAGAGCAGCAGCTAGAGGAAGACACCTAACAAGAGTTCCCGGGCTTTTACCAGAAGAGAAAAGGGGACTCGTCTTGGTGAAGAAGGAACCTCTAGAGCCAAGCTTTTCTCCTGCCATGAGCTTGCAGACTATAAGAAGTATAGCTTCAGACCTAGAGTCACTACTATGGGGAAAGATACAGGTATGCCCAGAAGATTCTGAGCAGGTGTCTTTGTGTCAGTCTACTAAAGACTTCCTTGGCAACCTGCCTTTCCCATACTTCCCTCTTATCAGTTCTGTGGCATATGTAGTCAGTGTATTCTGGTACAAACAGTGGATATAGGGTAAGGTACCAAAAATGGTCTGAAGAGGAAAAGTTTTCAAATTACACGATACCTATCTCCATATATAATAGATCTGGATGACTGTTGTTTTAAATAAGCTGGTTTTGTATAAATAAGGCTCCTGTTTTCTAAATTCCAAGAAAACTAGGGGTGAAATATTTACAATTTCATCTAGAAATGCTCATCATGATTAAGTCTAGAAGATTATTTCTTACAACTACAGGAAAAAAATCCTTCCCAACTATAAATATTCATTATTTTACTGGATTTTTCACATGAATAAATCATGCCAAATCTTTTTTTCTGGCAAGGCATTTGATAGACTCTGCCATAAGGTATTTAAGACAAAAGAAAAATGCTGGGAGGATGCTATGCTGTAGTGGTTGAAGAGAGTTTTGTGAATTCTGAGGCCTACACGGGGTTCTCATAGCCAAAGCTCCCTGATAAGTTATCCAACAACTGTGAAAAAGCAGCTTGAATTCCTAAGTCTAGACCAAAGCTGTCCAATAAACACATAATGCAAGCCACAAACATAATTTAAAAGTTCCAAGGAGCCATATTAAAAAAATAAAAGCAGTTAAAATTAACTTTAATATATTTTATTCAACCCACTAGATCCAAATTATTTCATGTGTAATCCATGTAACAAACTTTGAGCTAACTTCCTTTTTCTTACTAAATCTTTGGCATCTAGTGTGTTTACACTCACAGCACATCTCAATTTGGACTAGTCACATTTCAAGAGCTCAGGTCTCATGTGGCCAGCAGCTGCCATATTGAACAACGGAGACCTCGACAAATCAGATCTCAGGATTCTTAGGTGCAGAGATGAGACTCCTCTCCCGAGGTGTAGGAACTTTCCAGTTATTCTCATATACGCTTTACCTCACGTCTCAAATTAATTTTCAACAATCCTTTTTCATAGGATCAGATGTAATGAACGCTATGAGTTAAAAAGGCGGTCCTTCGTCTCTGCCCAAAGAGCTGTACCAACCCACAGTACCTCCAACTTATTGATGGCTGCCACGCTGGTCGCCCTCTTTACAATAAAGAAATCTGTCACCAATTCTAGAATAACTGTCGTTAAGCCGAGGAAGGCGCGCTACACCTTCCTCTGACGTCTCTGGTTGAGCTGAGCCTCCCTGTTCATGGTCAACGCCTTTACCGTGCTCCGCACACGGCCTGTCACGACCCGCGCTGAAGCTGCAAGGCCACCTGAACTCGCGCCACCCCTAGTCTCGCCAAGTGCCTGCCGCCTGGCGGCCCGGCCCAAACACTGCCAAAGGTGGGCTCTGGGGCCCTGGGGGTCGGCGTCCATTCCCGGAGCGGTGACTCCGGCCTTTGGGGGTGTCTTAACGAACACAGGTCATGAGCTGAACGATCTGTTCGGTCCCGGGCGTGTTGTGCAGGTCTAGGGGGAGGGCAGCCCCCCACCCCCCAGCACTGAGGGGCGCCCGCCCGCCCCGGGGGCGCCGCCCTCCCGGCCCCGGGGGCGCTGGGGCGCGCGCCCCGCGAGCCTCCACCAACCAGCGTCTCCGCCTGGCCGGCGCGCGCGCGCGCGCGC
>NW_007728002.1:117311-121206 GCF_000696425.1 Galeopterus variegatus | reverse complement strand
GTGCGCGCGCGCGCGCGCGCCGGCCAGGCGGAGACGCTGGTTGGTGGAGGCTCGCGGGGCGCGCTCCCGAGCGCCCTCGTGGCCGGAAGTGCGCGCCCCAGGGGAAGGCGGGAAGGCGGCGGCGGGCTGGTTAAAGACCCGGCCCGTGGACCGCCGAGGGGCGTGACCGGGGTTCCGCGGGGGCGCGGCGCGGGGGTACAACTCCCGCTCGGTGAGGCTCAGCACGTTCTAGAGCCTTCTGTAGGAAATCTCAGACGTCTGAAATGTGTGGTCAGTAGTCCCTCCAGTCAGTGACCACGGGGACGTCTCCACGAGATTAAGACGAAGATTATACAGACGTTTAGTGAACTAGTGTTAAGAGGCTTTACACTGCGTTATTACTCAAAACTAACGACTGCCGGGGGATCGAGGCTGAGGGAAGTGCCAGAGCTAACGTGCAACACACACACAGACACACACACACACACACACACACACACACAGTGTTCTGCCGCAGCTGCTGTGTAACGTGAAGCAGGCACCACGTTCCTGGAAGGTGGGTTGGTTAACAGCTAACTGATGGAGTTGTAGACGAGATGGGCAGCTCATCCAGAACAGTCGGGCAGCTGGCAAGAAGCAAGCGTGGAGCACAGCTCCTCTCTGTTCCAAATGAAACCTAAAATTGTTTGGCTCTTAAATTCTGTCGGAAGCAGGAGTCTCCTGCTTACTCTGTGCAGTGATCGGGCCCAGAGTCCAAGACCCTCCTTACGGCACGATTGTGTGTGGCAAAGGAAGGTGGAGACAACCGCAGTGTGTTTACTATACCTTATATTTTAATAGTTTGGTAAAGATAGTAACCAAGTAAAAATGGAAGAAAACAAGACTATTATCAGTGCTTTGAAGGGAGAAAGTACTATCATCTTCCAGAGCAAAAGTGTGCAAGGAAGATTACTCCAGCTGGTAGGTACTACCTAAATATTACATACCCCATTCCCCTGCGATTCAAGGACGTTGTGAGAGGATGGGGCAATTATTTACTTACTAACAAGTACAGAAACATAACGGGTTGGGGTCATAAACAATAGCTTTTCTGTTTGATCTTTCCATTCTCTTGTTTGAAATTGATAACCCGTCTGTTCAAACATGAAGAGTGCGATTTTCAAACCAGTGGCACAGATCAGACACCAAAGAGCTTAATCCTAGCCGTCAGCTGTTTCGTTTGAAAGGTTTTGAGGGAACCCTGTCCAAAAATAGTAGAGTGTCGTTTATCTAATGATTCATTCCTTTGTGACCTCTCCACAGACCTTCTTTTTTCCTAAATTGTCAAATTTACCATATATGCAAAAGTTTGTAAAAACGTGCGTGTAGTTCAAAAAATGATAGACATCCAGCTATACCTGAACCTTGGCTCTTCCATACAGAATCATTTGTAACATTTTGTTACCCTTTTGGAATTTTCATTATAATTGCATTGAAGCTATAGATCCTTTTGGGGAGAATTGTCATCTTTATAATATCAAGTTCATTTCCTGTTCAAGAATATTATAAAGCTCTAATGTTTTTTAATGTTTTTCAATACAGTTTTATAATTCTCACCATAAAGAGCTAATATCTTTTGCTAGGATTATCCTAGGCACTTTATAATTTTTGTAGATAGTATCCTTTTTTTAAAATAACATTTTCTGAGTTATTGTTGCTGCTCTAGGCTCTCTTTAAAAGGCCCTGGAAGTAGAACTCGAAGTTAGTTTACCTTGAGTTGTAAATAGTACCAGATCCACTTATTCAGGAAGTTTGTCCATTTTATCCAGTTGTCAAATTTGTTGACATAATATTTGCTTAAGTTTCTCTATTTTCTGTTTCATTGATTTCTACCTAATTTGGGTTAACTTTGCTCTTCTTTCTCTAGCTTCTTCTGGTATAACCTAAGATCATTGATTTTAGCCTTTCTTCTTTTCTAGTATAAACATATTTAAAGCTATAACACTCCCTGTAGAATTGCTCTAGCTGCATTCCACAAATTTTCATGTGTTTTCATTATCTTTCAGTTTGAAATACTTTCAAATTTTCCTTTCTTTTTTGTTACTTTACCTCCTT
The DNA here is from genome assembly GCF_000696425.1 of Galeopterus variegatus. Taxonomy (NCBI): domain Eukaryota; kingdom Metazoa; phylum Chordata; class Mammalia; order Dermoptera; family Cynocephalidae; genus Galeopterus; species Galeopterus variegatus. The sequence continues at coordinate 119,133 of NW_007728002.1, read as the reverse complement.
TCCTGGCTTCTTTTGAATTGAATATTGTTTTGAATTTCACTTTAATCTGTCAGCATTTTAGCTATATCTTTTTGTATTAATATTCAGTGGTATCTCTAAGGATTGTAATATACATCTTTAACTTTTCACAGTCTACTTAAAGTTAACATTATACTATTAAATGTAAAACAAACACCCCCCATCTAGATGCATTTTTTTGTTGACCCAATAGGATCTTCTACATGTTCTATTTATCCCACAATTTTGCATAAAAAGCAATACTTTTTAACTACTTACGGATAATGACCCAGAAGTCATCATTAGTAAAAACAAAGCGACAAAGAAGGGAAACTTTTTTCCCAGTGTCTCCTTGATAAAGAAGGAATACACTCATGGACTTACTCTGCTTATCTTTAAACTTGCCTGTTTCAGACTGATTGAAGCCTCCCAGCAGTTTAGGGTGGGAAAGTGTGGTTTGAAACTTCTTAGCAACTACTTACTTGCCAAATATTTTACATCTCTTTTAATCCTAAAAACTTTGGGGCAGAAAAACTATACAAAACTAAACTTTGTATAGTTTTCACCATAAGATTGGCCATCATTAAAATGTTCAATAAGAGGTTGTGTTAGTGACGATATGGAGAAACATACTTTCCTTGTTTAAAATGTAAATTGGTATATAATCTTGAGCCATCTGCCGATATCTGTGAAAATTTTAAAATGCACATTCAGCAGTTATACCTCCAGGAATTTATATTCCAGATATAGTCCTGACAGTAGACTCAAAAGAAGTATGTGTAGGACTATTCATTGTAGTACAATGCTAAACAGCAAAAGATTGAAAACAACCTATATGTTAATTATTAGTATAGTATATATTATGTTAATAATATTAATGTATTAACAATATCAATACTATATTAACATATTATGTAGTATATGTTACATATAAAATGGAATGTTGTGCAGCTATTTTTTAAGTGAAGTAAATTTATGTGTATGGATATAGAGCAATTGGCAAAACATAATGTTAAGTCAAAAAAGGTGTACAATAGTATATATTGGCCACAAATATATTAAAAATTAGAGGATATATGTAATATATGTATATTATATATCTGTATGTGTGCACATCTATGTGTGTGGTATTTTGTTTTTTATTTCACAGATGTTCCTGGAAGGATACTGTTATCATCAATAGTTGCCTACCTATGTGGTGGGTGGGATACTGGGGGACAGGGAAGAAAAGCATATGGGACACATCTTTGGGTGCTGTGGATTAAATGTGTCCCCCAAAGGTTCATGTACTGGAAACTTAACCTCCATCGTAACAGTGTTAAAGGGTGGGAAATCCTATTTTGGTAACTGATATGATGGAAAAGGTGGTTAATATGCTTTGACACACAGGGAATTTCAGCAGAGAGATGACAACTATTAAAAATAGATAAATGGGGGGCCGGCCTGGTGGCGCACTGCTACAGTGCACTGCTTGGGAGCGCGGCGGCGCTCCCGCCGAGGGTTCGGATCCCACATACAGACTGGCCACTCAGTGGCTGAGCGAGGTGCGGGCGCGACACCCAGGGTTGAGATCCCGTTGCCGGTCCCGGTCTGGTGCGGACGCAACACTGAGGGTTGCGATCCGCTGCCGGTCACAAAAAAAGGCAAAAAGGAAAAAAAAATAATAGATAAATGGGGGCCGAGCCCGTGGCACACTCGGGAGAGTGCGGCGCTGGGAGCGCAGCAGCGCTCCTGCCGCGGGTTCAGATCCTATATAGGGATGACCGGTGCGCTCACAGCACTCACTGGCTGAGTGCGGTGCGGCCGGTCTCAAAAAGGACAAAAA
>NW_007728002.1:114392-116311 GCF_000696425.1 Galeopterus variegatus | reverse complement strand
AAAAAAAAAAAAAAAAAAAAAAAAAAATAGATAAATGGAAATGCTAGAAACAAAAAGCATCAGAGAAGAAAATTCCTTCAGTGGGTTCATTAGTAGGATGGACACAGCTAAGGAAAAGATTCCAAGGACCTTTTTAAAAACAGGTAAAAAAGAAACTACCCAGTCTGAAACCCAAGGAGAAAAAAAGTAAAGCGAAACACCACCACCACCACCACCAATCAGAACAGAGCATCCAGTACAATAACAATCTAATGTCCATGTAATAAAAGTCCAGATGGAGGAAAGAGAGAACAGGAAGGAATATTTGAAGAGATAATGCAAAGGATATTTTAGAAATAATAAGAAAACATCAAACCACAGATCCAACGAACTTTGTTTTGGTATAAACACCAAAAGTGAACAAAAAACCACACACACCTAGACATATAGTGAAACTACTGAAAATTAAAGAAGAAATACTGAAAGCAGCCAGAGGAAAAAATAAACATACTAAGAGGGACAAAGAAAAGAATGACAGCTGAGTACTCATCTAAACAGTGGAGTGACATCTTTAAAAAAATAAAACAGCCCAGAATTCTGTATTCAGTGAATAAATCTTTCAAAAACATAGGTGAAATAAAGACTTTCAGACAAACAAAAGCTGAGAGAATTCATTGCCAGCAGGACCTACGACACAAAGGAAGTTCTCCAGGCATAAGTATAGAAGATAGAAACTAGATGCACACGAAGAAATGAGTGCTTTGCAGCAATTTATCCCCAAACTTAAGTGATTTAAAACATGTTCTCAGGGGCCGGCCCTTGGCTCACTTGGGAGAGTGCGGTGCTGATAACACGAAGGCCACGGGTTCGGATCCCTATATAGGGATGGCCAGTTAGCTCACTTGGGAGAGCGTGGTGCTGACAACACCAAGTCAAGGGTTAAGATCCCCTTATTGGTCATCTTTAAAAAAATAAAATAAAAAATAAAAATCTCAGTCTATGGGTTAGGAATTCGCCATCAGCACAGCTGGGTGGTTCAGGGTTGCTCATGTGGTTTAAGTCAAGGGGTTGACTGGGGCTGCAGTCATACGAAGGCTTGACTGGAGTGGAGGATCTAATTCCAAGCTCATTCAATTCATGTGACTGTTTGGAGGAGGCCTAAGTTCTTCACCATGTGGGATTCTCCATAGGGCTGTTTGCATATCCTCATGATCTGAGAGAAGAGAAGCTGCAATGTCTTTTATGACCTATCCTTGGAAAATCACACATTATCACCACATTCTATTCATTAGAAGTCAATCACTACAGTCCATACCCAAGGGGAGGGGACTCAGGCTGTTCCAAAGGGAAGAGTATCAAAGAATTTGTGGATGTATTTTTATAGCACCACACACCAGAAATTATAAAAAATGAAGATAAATGTAAAAGATATTTTCATTATTTTTATTGCTTTAAAAGAATTCAGTCTGAAGCAAAAATATTACCAAGGTATTCTGGGGTTTATTATATACATAAAAGTAAAATGTATGACAATAGCATGAATGATGGAAGAGTTGGAAGTATATTGTTGTAAGGTTCTTATAACTACACGTGTAGTGGTAGAATACTATTTGAAGGTAGACTGTAACAAGTTGAATATACATATTGTAAACCTTAGAGTTTACAAACCACTTAGAAACCACTGACTTTTTTCCTTTTTTTAAAAGAGCTATAACTAATAAGCCTATAGTACAGATAAAATCAAGAAAATAATCTAAAATTGAGAAAAGGGAAAAAGGAAATGGGAAAGTAGAAAACTAGTGAAACAGTGTGTTTAAATTCAAGTATATAATTACATTAAAATGTAAATTGTTTAAACACCCAATTAAAGGACATATATCAGACTGAATAAAAGAGCAAGACCCAGGTATATACTGTCAATAAGAAACCCACTTTTAATA
>NW_007728002.1:110264-114089 GCF_000696425.1 Galeopterus variegatus | reverse complement strand
AGCTAGAGGCAGGATTAAAGTAAGTCACCCATATACTACATTGATTGTTGATCTCTCTCTTCCAGGCAGGAAGAGGAAGGGATGTTATCGTGACAATTGAGCAGCAAGCCCCATTGCCCCAGCTGAAAGGCAGTATTAGCATGACTGTGGCCACTGAGGCAAGGAGTCCCCAAAGCTGAAATTAATGTCAGCAATGAGGATTTTGCTATTCAGTTTCATAGCTGTGGGTAACCTGAAAACAAGAAAGCTCATTTGGCTGAACTGACCGTGGGTAGATACTCAAAAGTGAGTGAAGGAAAAGCCTTGCCTAGTGCAAAGTCAAACACCTGGCTCCTGCCACAGCCCAACTTGGCTGGTAGAGGATGGGGCTCTGGGTGCTAGGGTGGCCAAAGCTGGAAGACTGCAGGGCAGAGAACAGTGGTGTGTGTGTAGACAGAAAGTAAAGGGTGCTGGAGGCTGGACACTCACTGGATGCTAGAGGTGACGGGCTGAAGGTTGGGGGTGGAATAGCATCAGTGCTCAGGCATTGAAACGGGACAAGTCAGAGGAGAAAAGTGCTGACGGTCAAATTTCCTCTCCACCACCAACGCTCGAGCTATCCCTGTGGATTAGCCTCCTCTGTCACCCGGCACTCCCAGCTGGAAAATAACTTGGTCTTTTGGTATCTGTGCTATAGCACCTGATACACGTGTTAAATTTCCTGGGCTCTGTGCCTGCAGGAAGAAAAGACATCTTAATTCAAAGGATAGGGACTGGACAGGGCTTGCAGTGAAGAAGGGAAACAAATTGTGAGGGGCTCGTCAGAGTCAGAAAGCTGAGCTGGCCGGTTTTAGAACAGCTGATTAAAGCAAGAAGCCAAAATAAAAGCAACAGCCAAGGCTTTAATCACTTAGTGAAACAGTATGAACAAGAGGCTAAACCAGAGAAAGCACCAACTCCCCTCTGTTCTATCTCCCACCTCCGTGCATCGGCCAAGGATCAGGTGGATCAGCACAGACTACAAGGTTCCTACAGTTTTGTGAATGAAGGGAGGAGATCAGGGAGAGGGAGGGGGAGGAGGAAGGGCTATTAGTGGGAAAAGTACCAAGTCAGAGTGAGAAAATTATCAAGTGCCCCCAAAAGCCCCTGATGAAGAGGCCTCCAAATGGGGGCAGATGGGCTAGGAATGCAGGTATATGTAAGAGTTTGACTTGGGGTGGAGGGGGGCACACTTGAATCCTTGACTGCAACTCCCTTTAGAGACTTCAATGCCCTGTCTGTGCACCAAGTCTGGTGTGGTGAGGACAGCTTTCTCCTATGAGGCCTGCTGGGCAAATCCTTTGTAATTACCTATGTTCGGACCTGAAAAATCTCACGTGAGTTTTTGACCAGTAGCTGGACACCCCCAAAATAACTTTTTATCACTGGAGCTCTTTGGACCAATTCAATGTATGTATAATGAACTTGAACTGTATGCGTGCACTCTCCCTTCTAATAAGTCTCACCTTCAAGTACTACCACATGGACTGTCTCCTCCTGGGTAGTCCAACAGAAATAACACAGAAACCCAGGAGAAGAAAAACCACAGCTTCAAAGACTTAATGGCTGCCTCAGTATTGAGAGTCCAGGGACCATTAATATAATAGCACCAACTGCTTGAGGCAGCCACCAAGTACCCCCTTGTATGTTTTTACAAAAGAAAGTAGCTGTTAACCTGTTCCTAAGCTTCTGTTGAAACTAAAAGTGACTCATGGAGGCCTTATAATTCTTTGGCTTGACACCCTCATTTTGGGGTGGGTCAGGTTGGACTTCATAACTACTGATAAGGTGAAAAGAACCCAATGAGCCTTGCTATTCAAATGGAGATAGTATATTAAAGAGTGTAGCTAGCTTGGCCCTAACAGCTCTTACGTGCCACATGAAAAAGTGGCAGCTATCCATTTGTGGGTAAACCTTATGGCCGACTCCACTTCCTGAAGGAGAGCCTCTGGTTCAATGGGGCCCTTGACTCAGAGGTTCCTCAAACTCCAGGGCCTAGTTCACTGATTGTTTGGTGGAGATGAGATGGGGTCCAAAGAGGGGCTGCTGCTATTCAGCTTTAGTGCCAGCTATGTAAAACCAAAAGCAGGTGTGGTTGCCCTTCTCAATGGACAGAACTCAAGGCAGTCCTCATAGCTCTGGCTAATACTCCCCTTGAAGAATGTCACTAAGTTTTTACTAACTTTTGGGCCATTGCCAATGGCCTGTGGTCTGCCACATGAAATCCTACCAACTGGCAGATTAAAGATGCCTCTCTTTGGCCATTAAACTCACAGAAATCACTCAACAAATAATTAAATGAATAGTAAAACTAGATACCATTTTTTCTTATAGTGACGAAAATGTAAAGCTCAGCAATATCTGCTATTGGCCACTGTAGCTGGCATGAAAATTGGCACAGTTTTTGAAAAGCAACTGAAACTGCACATACACATTGATTGAATGATTCCACTTCTAAACAGCTGTCAAAGAGAAAGAACCAAACTAGCATGTTTATAAAAAGGGGGGTAACCTGCCATTAAATTTTACTTGTGCCCTCTCTCCCGTTATGTCCTATTATATTTTACAATTTCAAAACTTCTACAATTTCAAACCTTTTTAAAAGGATCACCCTAACATTATTCCAACTAATATCCTATTACCATTTGTCATCTTTTTCTATCACTTTACAGCAGTCAACACAAATTGAAATTACATTTAATTGCCTACCATGTGCTTTCATACACACAAATGCATATATGAAAGCTCTTACGAAATCACACAAAAAAACTTTGAAATAGTTGCTATTAATCTTATCTTACAGATGAGGAAACAAGCTCTGAGTGGGTTGCCTGAGAACACAATAGTTCAGGAAGACAAACCCAAAGGACCTAAGTGCTCATCCTACTAATGGCTGGTCCTGGAACCTTCCACTGGTATCCTTTATAGTTCTTTTCCTATTATCTATCAAAGCTAAAGATCAAGCTTAATCTTTTTTCTTGGTGGATTCCAACTTCATTACAGTAAACTTAAATGAAAGTAAGTTAAAATAATTAGTATAAGGCCTGACATACTCAAAGGCCAAGTACTCATATTACTGACTTTCTAGAAGTATGCAAAAATAAGCTACTACAAGGGTTCAAAAGTATATGTGCTCAATGAATTAAAATTCCCACCTTGATTAGAGCTCAGTGTTGTAACACCAAGGTAAAGGGATTGGATCCCCACACCGGCCAGCTGCCAAAAAACAAATTCCCACTGATGGTTACACTAACTTAGATGGAAACAACAAAGCAAATATTGTTTCATAGCAATTGGCAGACTTTAATGTTCAAGAAAAATTAAGTCCATCGTACACATTAAAAATATAGGAAATTTCATGCAGACATGAAGCTTCCAATTCAGCCTGTGTAGCAACTTTTAGAATGAGAGTTACATATAAATACAGTACATCCTTACAGTTCCAAAACTTCATAATTTTATACTGTGATTTATACAACTTCTCTTTATATTTTACACATCCCACCTTGCTCACTGATTAGATTAATATACCCTAAATCTGCACCGCTTCAGAATATGGAAATACAAAAAAAAAAAGGCAAGCACAACAACCTATCTCTTCTCACTTTATGAAAATAAGTGAAAACATTTGTGTATAGAGCTTATTTAAGAAAAAATTAAAAACTTTAAGGCTTACATATTTAGTACTTAGGACCAAACATAAGAATTACAAAATTAAATAAATCCTCCAGTGACACTTCTTATTACTGATTGATACCACATTTTCAAGTTTAGAATATATTAACTGCAAAAGGTATAAGAAAAAAA
>NW_007728002.1:107836-109012 GCF_000696425.1 Galeopterus variegatus | reverse complement strand
AAAAAAAAAAAATCAACAGGTTACAGACTTCCCTAATTTGAGGAGTCAACTCAATGGAACCCTCTACTGTGTAATGGGAGTAAAAGTCATAAAAGCTCCCTCACTGGAAGCAGAAATGGTCCCCCCCTTACTAGTAAGATGCTAAATCAGACAGTGACTTCCCCAACCTAAGGGGCAACAAAGATATAGATTTATGAGTTTTCCTATTAAAACACAGCATTTATGCTACCAGCACATTATTAAGTCCATCTAATCCAAATTGCCTCAGAAGTCATTTAAAGCAATCACAATCATCTATGAAAATATTCAACAAGCGTTCTTCCTTTTCTCCAAGAAAAGGTTAAAACATTAATCATCTCTACTTTCCAAGCTACTGGAAACAAAATAATATATATAAAAAAAATACAAAGGAAAACTCCCTCCAATAAAGATCTGCTAGAGGTAGAAATTTAGAGCAGCATATACTGTTTAAGCTCTGTCTATGAGGGAATAAAATTGGTGTTAATCCGAAATTACATTAATGGAGGCTGCTTACAATATTAAAGATACAGACCGTGGGCAGTAATTTATCCCTGAATTTCATATTCAAAGTTTCCCACATTAATACCATATGATAGTTTTTACTAGTATATAATTGTTCTAATGAAAAAAAGTGCTTGCTTTCCTAACCCAGGTAATCTAAGGAAAAGACATTATTGTAAACATCACACGGACAATCTCTGTATTCATTTTTAGTCTGAAATCATACATTTCAAATGGGTAAATTTATTCTATTTTCCCTGTTTCCTAGCACTACCTTAAATAAAGGCTTTTGTGCCTCACTTAGAATGCTGAGATCTCACACATTTCAAAATGATCCATGATGAGCATGCTTTCATAAAGTGTTCAGTTTAGTGTGGCCAAGACTTATTAATTTCTTAGTTACTTGAATGCATTTTACTGGCCTCTGATACTATTAAATTTAGCATTTCATAAAAATGAAATGTTTGATGCTTCTCTAAGTTCAGCTGAGCTAGAAAAAATAAAATAATATGAATGAAAAAAGACACATTTTATGTAAAGATTGCTTATGTCCAAAGTGAACAAAAGTCCCAATTCCAGATATTGAATATGACAGAGGATCCTTAGACTCTTCTAAAAATAACAGGTGCAATGCATACATACAAAAAAAAATTT
>NW_007728002.1:105011-106735 GCF_000696425.1 Galeopterus variegatus | reverse complement strand
GTTGCTCAAGGTCACACTCCTAATAAGTGATGGAACTAGAATTCAAACTCAGGAAGTCTAACTCCAGAACTTGAACTCTAAACTACTATAACATATTGTTTCTCTATTGAGAACAAACCTGTTCTTTATTTTTAACACAGTAGCAAAAGTATCATAAAACCTTATAGTAACACATATGATAAAAAAACAGATCAAGCAGTACAAAAGGACATATACTGAATAACGTCCCTCTTATACCTTCCCTCCTACCCCCCTCTCCTTCCCCCAGAGCTTAGTCTACTTGGTATCTATCAGTGAGAGTCTGTAAAGGCCAATATTATAATAGTCATGTACATTTACTGAAAGGCTACTTCATCAGGGATTATAGTTTTCCTTTTACATACACATCATCTGAAATCCTTACAATTCTGAAAGCTAATATTATCTTTACTTTATGGATGAGAAAACAAAGAGATTAAGAAGTCAGTAACTGCCATAACGTCATCAATCCTGTTTAAGTGCATAGGAAGTTAAAATTGTGTCAACACTTCATTCCTCCCTTACCTCTACCTGGAATCCGTACTGAAGAACGACATTTTTTATATCCTCATAGCTCAATTCTATGGAAAGTTCATTTGCCAAATTTTCAAAGTGGTACAGGAGAGGACCTATGGTTTAAAGATACTATGAGTGAATTACCTGAATATAAACATGCACTAGTAGCTGTGTTAGACTGAATTCCAAGTTGAATAAATTTTGAGTAGATGAAACAAACATAAAAAGGAGAAGTAAAGAACCTTTACACTTGCTGAGGACACTTAGCCACACCTCTGAAACTTCAGCCCAGTAACTGATATCTGAGTGCAGGACCTACCCTCATGGGGAGTGAGTCCCTCTGGTATACCTGCCTTGCACTGTCAATCTCCACATCATGCGCCTTCACCTATAATTCTTAAATCAGAATGCTAAGTCCTCAAATTCCGAAAGTATATTGTAATTATAATTCTATAAGTAAATGCAAAACTGCAGTTAAAAACTGGTTATCATGTGAAAACAGAGAAGCAGCCTCAAGCTAGCCCGGGTAGGAGAGAGTGTGGGGTGGAGAGAAGTTATAGGGAAAGCTTCCTGAAAGGAAGAGGTGACACTAGACCTGGCTTTTTAAGTGCACTGTTCATATCCCAGCTCTTATACCTACTAATTGTGTGTCTATAGGTAAATTACTAACTGCTTCACTTGTAACATAACTTTAACATAAGATAATATATCTATGATAAATAAGGCACTAAGTAAATGACAGCTACTACAGCTATTTTTCTGACATTCCACCTTTACTATGATCTCATTCCATATATATAAGGAAATAACATCTGATTCGAACCAGGATTTTCCAACCTTTCAATTGCACACATTTTGCCCAATCCATTAACTTCATCCAGACAACATTATTACTTACCACAGTTATACCTCAGACTAATCTAGACCATCTTCTCTTTCTCTTTCATGGGTTAATTATAAATCCTTCAACTAGCTCTCTAACTCCACTCCTGATAAAATATGCTAATCATGGGAGATAAAAATAACAAATAGGACAAACTTTCTGCTCTCAAGAGATGCACCATTCTGTGGATTATACCTAGGGTAAAATTTTTTCTTTCTCTTTTTTTAAAATTTTACATAAACCACTAGAAAAAATGACCATGAATGTAATTTATATGTTAGTGCTCTTTTCAAAAGATAACAGTGGG
>NW_007728002.1:103239-104089 GCF_000696425.1 Galeopterus variegatus | reverse complement strand
ACTACTCTATCAAACAAATTCCTGTTCTATTAGTACTAGTAAAAATGATTGTAGCTACCATTTACTGAGCACCTGCTGTCTTCTAAACTACCTTGAGGCCTTTTTATAAGAATGCATAGCCTCCTACCAAAGTCTTTCCAGCTTTTAAAGCTTAAGCTGTTCTTGCTCCATTATTTTAAGAGCCTCCAATAATATGGTTTTATTATATCTACATACATACACTCCAATACCTCTTCCATACTCAGGCTATATTTTGCCTCTACTCATGAAGTGTTCCACCTAAAAAGCTCTGACCCTCCAATTCAACCTTTAGCCATTCTTCAAAACCTTGCTGAAATCTACCTAAATGTTCAGCCTTACTGTTCATTCTTCTTAATACAGGATATTTTAAAACTCATTTAATGCAATGTTGCATTGCTTGCTGGTTATTTTTTATATAATTAGCACCATTTTCAAACTAGATTACAAGCTATATAAGTCAAGAAACATGTCTTAAGTTTCTTTGGAATCCACTATAATGCCCAGCACAGTGCTCAATGTACATACAGTTAAGCCATCTATAATTTTACCACCCAAAGACAACAGTTGTGTATATTTTTTACAGGCCTCTATTACAAATAATACTTCAACAAATAACTATGCATATTTCAGATTTTCCCTTACAAAGACATTTTTTTGAAAGTCAAAGAAAATACACATATTTACTGACTTTACTCAGACTGCCAAAATACTCTCCAAAAGAGTTTTAACAGTTTTCACTCACTAGTGCAATGGTGAATACTTGTTTTAACATTTTAGCAAGTGGGGGGATGCAATGGTACCATCACTTTTCACTTTGGAAAACAGGCTG
>NW_007728002.1:101460-102751 GCF_000696425.1 Galeopterus variegatus | reverse complement strand
ACATTTTAGCAAGTGGGGGGATGCAATGGTACCATCACTTTTCACTTTGGAAAACAGGCTGGCAGTTTCTTGTAAGGTTACAGATACATATACCATATATGACCAAGCAATTCCATTACCAGGCATTTATCCAAAATAAATAAAAACTTGAATCATATAAATATGATTCTATTTATATAACACTCAAGTGAAAACTACAGCAGCAGAAACCAGAATAGTGACTGCCAGATATTAGGGATGAGGGGAGAGAATCAACTACAAAAGAGGCACAAGGGAACTTTTGGGTGATAGAAATGGAAATGTTCCCTATCTTGATAGAGGCAGTAGTTACATGATTATCCAGTTTTCAAAATGCATCAAACTGTACATTTAAAAAAGGGTGAACTTTATGGTATGTCAATTATACCTCCAAAAAAACCTGACATAAAAAAATAACAAACATTTTTATTTAACAAAATATTTGCTAATTTGATAAGGGGAAAATGATAGGCTATATACACATAATTTGAACCTGCATTTCCTTGAGGCTGAGCAGTTTTTTGTATTTATTACCTAGTTGCCTATTCTTTAAACTAACATTTTAACAAACACCTGGCAAATATAGAAAGACTAAAACATGGACACATTCCTCAAAGAGTTCTCTATTTTCTCAACTCTTGTGTCTCTTCATATTCTTTTAGTGGACACAATGGAAGGAGCAAAGATATATTTTTTACTTAACCATAAATATGATGTGAGCTCATAACAGAAAGCTGAGATAACATGAAAAAGCATTAAAAAAACAAAAATAAAAACCCATCGCTAATGCTAACACTCAAAGATAACCACTTGAAAATGTAATATATTTCCTTGTAGTCTTTCCTTGATGCATAGTATAAAATATTACATATATACTTTTGCACCTTATACTTCATTAAGAACACTTCATTATTTCATTAATTATTTCTAAAGAATGGTTTTACTGTGTGGATGTCTTATGACTATTTATTTATCCACTCATTACTCTTAAAAATGTAGGCTCTGTCTAGTTTTTGCTGAGTTTGTTTGTCCATTATTCAGTCTTTGGTCTTTGCCTGTATCTGATTATTTTCCTCTGATAGACTTCTACAAGTATAATTAATCTAACAAATGTATGTAATAGTGAATGTAATTCTGTAATACGCCAGATGGCAAATATTTTAGGTTTTGTAGGCCACACAGTCTCTATTATATATTCTTATTTTTGTTTTCCCCCCTAATCCTTTATGAATGCAAAAAACATTCATAGCTGGTAGGACCATACGAAACTAGG
>NW_007728002.1:99449-100447 GCF_000696425.1 Galeopterus variegatus | reverse complement strand
TTTTTTTTTTTTTTTTAAAAATAACCAGTAAGGGGATCTTAACCCTTGACTTGGTGTTGTTAGCACCATACTCTCCCAAGTCAGCTAACCAGCCATCCGTATATAGGGATCCGAACCCATGGCCTTAGTGTTATCAACACCACACTCTCCCAAGTGAGTCACGGGCCAGCCCTGTCTATTTCACTTCCGGATATTTTTATCTTACTGACTTTTGCTTTTTTCCCCTTTTAAATAATTTATTTAAAACTTTAAAAATAAAGCTCTTTGTAACACCAAGGTCAAGGATTTGGATCTCCATACCGCCAACTGACAATCAATCAATCAATCAATCAATCAAGAGAGCTCCTTGTAAAAAAAATAAAAATACAAAAATACATGAAAGAATTTTTTGCTTCCTGCAAAGGCATGTTAGATTATTCAGACCAATGCTCCTATTGAAAACAACTTAAGTTAGTATATGAAATTTATCTTTTAAGATCTTAAAATTTTGGAGTTAAGGTAGCAAATTAGTAAGGAACCCAGTGAATTAACCAGAGGTAAACCTAAATGCCATTTTTGCCCTGAGAGTATTTGACTACCCCGATGAAACTGATCTGCAATTTGATAAACTCTTTGGGCCATGGGGACACAAAAGAAAGCCCTAGGCTTGCCCTCTGGTAGGATGTTTGAGAGATTACCTAACATAACAGTAGGAATAGTAAGGTCTATCTTTAAGAAATAGATAAACTTAACCCCAGGGGACTGTAGGAAAAGTTGACCTCAGAGCTGACTGAAGTGAGAGGGGGTGGTTGTAAATCATGATTTAACCCTAGGGTAGTTTTGCAGCCTATTTTTTTTTTCCTTTTTGTCTTTTTTCATGACTGGCAATGGATCGCAACCCTCAGTGTCGCGCCCGTACTGGCCCGGGACTGGCAACGGGATCGCAACCCTCGGTGTTGCTCCCTGCACCTCGCTCAGCCAGTGAGCGGGAACCGGTCTGTATGTGGGATCCGAACCCT
>NW_007728002.1:96637-98471 GCF_000696425.1 Galeopterus variegatus | reverse complement strand
AATGAGGCAAGGCCGGCCCCTGGCTCACTCGGTAGAGTGCGGTGCTGATAACACCAAGGCCACGGGTTTGGATCCTATATAGGGATGGCCGGTTTGCTCACTGGCTGAGCGTGGTGCTGACAACACCAAGTCAAGGGTTGAGATCCCCTTACCGGTCATCTTTTAAAAATAAATAAATAAATAAATAAAAATAAAAAAAAGAAAAGAAAAAGAATGAGGCAGAGGCAGTACAAAAGGAAATAATGGCTGTTATTATTATTAATTTTAATGCTAAACTTGTCCTAGATTGGTAGGTAGGATCTCCTTCAAGCTGAGAATTTTTTTTAACTGATGAAAAGTCAATTTATAGACTCAAAAAGCACACAGGACTAAAAAAGAAAAATCCACACTTAGACATAATATTGAACCTGCAAAAAACTACAGTGAAAAATCTTAAAAAACAAACCGAATACCTTCAAAGGAGCAACAGTTAAAACAGCTGAATTCTCGAGAGCAAAAATAGAAGTTAGAAACCTTTGGAATGATACGTTCCATGTGTTGAAAGCTACCTGCCAAACTAGCATTCTATACCTAGTGTTGCACTGGAACNGCGCTGCCGCGCTTCCCAAGCGGCGCACTGTAGCAGTGCGCCACCGGGCCGGCCCTTTGCAGCCTATTTTAACATATCATGGGTGGCCCAATAAATCTCAAGTCCTGACTTTAGTTTTAAAAAGTTCTGGCCAGAGAATGTTCCAATGTCCTGGCAGAAGCAAATACAAATTCCCCTGGGGAGAAAAATACTTCAACCTAGGCCTCAGGAAATCCCTAAAAGCGATTCTCAAGAATAATCATCAATAAACAGTTAAGGTCAACCAACAACCCAGAGAAACAAGGAACCCTGAGCAAAACCCAGCAAAAACAGGAGAAAGCAGAAAATGACCAGCAAAGAACTTGAGATATTAGAATTATCAGGTACAATATGCTCAGTATTTTCAAGTAAAAGACTATCTTGAAAATATATGCAGGGAATAGAAAATAAAAATGACAGAGCTGAAAAACTAGTCTGCAAATCTACCCTAGCGTTAAAATAAATAGAAATAGAATACACAATAACTCAAACTAAAAACTCAATGGATGTACAGATGTCAAACACAGTTTAAAGAGAACTGTGAATGAGAAGACACGTCAGCATACATTATCCAGAATGTAGCATGAAGAGACAGAAGACAGCAAGTAAAGAGAAGTGGTTAGGATATATGAAAGCTGGCATAAGAATGTCTAAAATACATCAGATTGCATTTCCAGAAGAGAGAGAGAAAAAGAATGAGGCAAGGCCGGCCCGTGGCTCACTCGGTAGAGTGCGGTGCTGATAACACCAAGGCCACGGGTTTGGATCCTATATAGGGATGGCCGGTTTGCTCACTGGCTGAGCGTGGTGCTGACAACACCAAGTCAAGGGTTGAGATCCCCTTACCGGTCATCTTTAAAAAAATAAATAAATAAAAAATAAATAAATAAATAAATAAAAGAAAAAGAATGAGGCAGAGGCAGTACAAAAGGAAATAATGGCTGTTATTATTATTAATTTTAATGCTAAACTTGTCCTAGATTGGTAGGTAGGATCTCCTTCAAGCTGAGAAATTTTTTTAACTGATGAAAAGTCAATTTATAGACTCAAAAAGCACACAGGACTGGGGCCGGCCCGGTGGCTCACTCGGGAGAGTGCGGTGCTGATAACACCAAGGCCCCGGGTTTGGATCCTATATAGGGATGGCCGGTTTGCTCACTGGCTGAGCGTGGTGCTGACAACACCAAGTCAAGGGTTGAGATCCCCTTACCGGTCATCTTTAAAAAA
>NW_007728002.1:94874-95676 GCF_000696425.1 Galeopterus variegatus | reverse complement strand
CTTTTAAAAAAAAAAAAAAAAAAAAAAAAAAAAAGCACACAGGACTAAAAAAGAAAAATCCACACTTAGACATAATATTGAACCTGCAAAAAACTACAGTGAAAAATCTTAAAAAACAAACCGAGTACCTTCAAAGGAGCAACAGTTAAAATAGCTGAATTCTTGAGAGCAAAAATAGAAGTTAGAAACCTTTGGAATGATATGTTCCATGTGTTGAAAGCTACCTGCCAAACTAGCATTCTATACCTAGTGTTGCACTGGAACTAAAAGTATCAGTATGAGCTCATGATTTTCATAGACACAGACAGACACACATATATTCCTTACCCCTGTCTGCTGAAAAGGCCCAGTGGTAAAATCCAGATTTTCATTTATACATACTATTCCTCACTAAAAGGAACCAGAGATCCTTGGGAAAAAAATGTCTGATTTCAGGGCTGGGCAGAGAAAATAGATGGGCTTTTCTGGTTATGCCACAAAGAAGGGGCCAGGGATATGTCAAAAGGACAGAATATAACACAAAGGTCAAGGGTTCTGATCCCTGTACCAGCCAGCCTCCAAAAAAAGAAAAGGGACAGGAGTCAGCCTGAAGGNCATCTTCTAAAAAACTGTTCCATTCTGTTGTCCCCTGATGACATCCCTACCATTCTTTGCCATGTGTTTTATACCTTTTTACATTTTTTGCCACTATAACAAGGTCTCAGTGAAAAGAGAAAATAATACATGTATTCAATCATCCACCTTTTACAGGAAATATCTCATGTTTTAAAAAATTATTTTACTTTATTTTATTTATTTATTT
>NW_007728002.1:92047-93204 GCF_000696425.1 Galeopterus variegatus | reverse complement strand
TTTAAAATAAATTATAAATAAATGTTTAAAGGGTATTG
Source organism: Galeopterus variegatus (assembly GCF_000696425.1). NCBI lineage: Eukaryota > Metazoa > Chordata > Mammalia > Dermoptera > Cynocephalidae > Galeopterus > Galeopterus variegatus. The sequence continues at coordinate 93,166 of NW_007728002.1, read as the reverse complement.
GTCAGCATGAAAAACAAAAACTAAACTCACAGGCGTTCTTCTGCACTTTTCCAAATCATAGCCTTACCCAAAGGACATACGCATAACAGTTCCCTTAAAAAGCTTACTAGCTTTTCCTAACCTGGGGAGTGTTAAAGAGTACCTCAAATCCCACCTTAATTAAAGCATTTAATAAGTTAATAATCCCCCCAAGTCTGATTTTGTGCAATTTGGCAATATTTTCATTATAATTTTCCTTCCAATGTTGTTATAAATATTCATTCCACTTACATTTCTCATTATATATGAATATACTGACATTCTGGTCTATATGTAAGCATGATTAGGGTAAAATCATCCACAAGGTGCTGATCTTCTCTCAATTTATAGAGAAAATTAAGCCTCCAGGTCCACATGACTAAAGCCAAAACCATGGGAATGTTATGAACTTACCAATAAAGATGCCACTTTACCTTGTTTCTTGGCAGCCAATCTTCCTCTCAGACCTTTTAATATTACTTTGTCTCCTCTTCTACAGAGAAGCAATACATTCATTCATACACATAAGTCACTAATATCCACTATTTGCCAGGCTCTGTACCAAGTGACTAGAAAGCATTAGAACCCTGCCTAAGCTTAGAGACTAGTGGGGGAAAAGATATATATGTGGGTGATAACACCACAAAGTGGTATATGCTATAGCAGACTCCCTGAGAACGTTAACGAGGAATACAGAATACTTAATCCAACCTGAAAGGATCACCTGAGCTGAGTTAAAGAACATGTAGGAACTAGCCAAGTGAAAATAAAGGGGAAAGAACGGGATTTCTAAGACTGGACCTTGAGATTAGAGAAAAGGTGGCTAAAAAGAAAGTGAAGCTGAGACACAAGACGAAAGAAAGATCACAAAGGACATTGTACACAATCCTGAAGAGTTTAGGTTATCAAGAAAGTTACAATTTTATTCAGGGAGTCTGATAGGAACAGATTTGCATGTTGGGAAGATCATCTGGTGATAATACGTAGAACTAAAAGGATTGTGGAGGGTTAAAGACAAGTTGAAATACCCTTAAGGAAACTACCACAGTACAGGCAAGCAATGATGAAGTTAGAGCAATGCTTCTCAACGGGATGATTTTG
>NW_007728002.1:88648-91598 GCF_000696425.1 Galeopterus variegatus | reverse complement strand
ACTGAGGGTTGCGATCCATTGCCGGACACGGAAAAAAGACAAAAAAAAAAAAAAAAGAAAGTTACAATTTTATTCAGGGAGTCTGACAGGAACAGATTTGCATGTTGGGAAGATCATCTGGTGATAATATGTAGAACTAAAAGGATTGTGGAGGGTTAAAGACAAGTTGAAATACCCTTAAGGAAATACCACAGTACAGGCAAGCAATGATGAAGTTAGAGCAATGCTTCTCAACGGGATGATTTTGCACCCCCACAGGACATTTTCTAATGTCTAAAGACATTTTTGGTTGTCACAACTGGGACGTACTACAGGAATCTAGTAGGTAGGGACGAGGGATGCTGTTAACCATCCTACAATGTACAGTACAGATCCCCTGTCTGCCCCCCCCAACCCCCCAAAAGAATGATCCAGCCAAAATGTCAGTAGTGCCACAGCTGAGAAACTCCGGGATATAATTATTAAGGAGCTTTAAGAGATACAACTTTTAGACTGACTGGATGCAGGTAATGAGTAAGAGGAGTGTTAAGGACTAAATATTTGTGATCTCCCCGCTCCAAAACTCATATGCTGAAGCCCTAATCCCCATGCCTGTATTTGGAGGTAGAGCCTCTAAGGAAGTAATTATGGTTAAGTGAGGTCATGAGAGAGGGGTCTGATCTAACATGACTAGTGTCTTTATAAAAAGAGAAACAAGAGAGCTTGCTCATGCTGTCTTCTCTCACTCTCCTCCCATGCACGCACCAAACAAAAGCCATGTGAGCACAAGCAAGAAGACGGCCATCTGCACAACCCCAGGGGAGAGCCCTCACCAGACACCAACCTGGCTGGCACCCTATTCTGGGAATTCCAGTCTGCAAAACTGTGAGAAACTCTATTGTTTAAGCCACCTAATACGTGGCATTTTGTTATGCAGCCCAAGCTAACTAATAAAAGGGGTAAAGGAGGACTCCTTTTGGAGTTTTTTGGTTGGGGGAATCTGAGTAGCTGATGGAAAAAGGTACTGGGAGTCATGGACATCATTTTCCTGAGGCACACAGATTTTGAACTATCTATGGAACACTAGGTTGGATATACTAGTTTGGAGCACAAGAGAGATATTTGGACCAGAAATACAGATTGGGAATTGAAAGAGTAGAAAAAGCCATGAGACTGGGTAGAAGGAACATGGAGTAAAGAATGAGTACATGGCATGAAATGATTTGTGATGCCTGGAACAAACCAGTATGGAAGAGAAAATTGATTTTGAGTTATTTTTTTACATTCTTTAACTTATACACACATGCAAAGGTTTTATTTGTAAAGTATTAACCTTCCAAATTACTATTTTTAAGGACGGTGTTTCTCCATTACAATTCCCAAAATTGTTTTGAAGTTCTGTGATAAGAAGAGTGGAAGTGCTCCTTGACTTCCTGTTAATCTACATGCTCCATTACTTCTGATGCCTATGACAGATCCCAGGCCATGCTGCAGCACATTTACTCTTAACAGTCAAACAGTACGCTTACCTGGGGCCAATTTTATTTGTTCCAGGCAATAATAACTATTGTTATTACATAACCTAATAAAACATTAATAAATCAATAAAACAAATGTTCATAAATAAAGTTGTTTCTATGAAAGTTAAGTCACGTGCTTTGGAAATACGCAAAACCTTACAATACAATAACTGGGGTCAAAAGTTTTAATCAATAAATACAGGGTCATTTTAATGCTAAGTTATAAACTGACCCAGAGTATTCAAGGGGTTGGCTCTAGGCTGCAAACCTGTCTCTGCCACATATAAGCTACAGAACCTTTCTGCTAGTTATTTAACCTGAGTCTCAGTTTCTTCAACTATAAAATACTGCAGTGCCATTTCAATATAGGGTTGCTTTGAGATTAACAAAATATTTATAAGGGGCTAACACAGTACCTAATCTACGGCGAGCAAATACCCAGAAAGTAATACTTTTGAGTCACTCCTTGAAACAAGCTTCCAAGGTTTAAAGAAGACCTAAGGTTTGGGATATTTGTTTCTTATTATGATTGCATTTTACAGCTGCTATCACTTGGTCCTAAGGAATTCTAAAGTAGCAAAAAGTCTTGGAAACGGTTTACTACTACCTCTAGGCTACTAAGGTTTGGGATATTTGTTTCTTATTATGATTGCATTTTACAGCTGCTATCACTAGGTCCTAAGGAATTCTAAAGTAGCAAAAAGTCTTGGAAACGGTTTACTACTACCTCTAGGCTTAGTATAATGGCAACATCTCTGGCAAAATAAAATCACTGAAAAGAGAGTAGGTGACAGAACTCAGCAACAAAATTAGATCCATCCCTGAAGGCCAGACACTCGAAACAATGTATATCTGTCCTTTTATGTAGCATAAAAACCCTCCTCTTAAAAACCTTTATATTCTAGCCTTGATGTCTTTATGAACATATGTTATATATCTCTAAAAAAGAAATATATATTTACCTCAATATTATTATACTCCCTTTATATTAAAGAGGAGAACATTGGCAATTTCCTTTAGACTCCAGACGAGAGGGACCATGTCATACTCATCATTTTTTCCTAGCACCAAACCATATGGTACAGTAAAAAAGTTTTCTGCATAAACAAAACTGTATTTCTATTCTTTCTTAATTGCAGGGTAATCAAAAAAGTTATTATATCTACTCTTTTCCCAGTACATGGATGTTCTGAGGAGGAAGATTCCATGAGAGAGGTAAAATCTTTCTCTAAAATGTTTCATTACAGAAAGAAAAAAGAAAACACTCTTCCTAACAGAGCGGACTGAAGACTCGATGGAGTGGGGGATGGGGAAGATGAGGGAATGATTACCTACCATCAGATTAATAATTAGTATACTTTGAAATTATGACTGTTGTGAGACTGACTTAAGTATAAGTACACAACTTTTGGGCTACCAGTGCTTTTAAAGACATCACCGCTAGGATGCAG
>NW_007728002.1:70474-88069 GCF_000696425.1 Galeopterus variegatus | reverse complement strand
GTGAAGTTACCAAATGTAAAATAGTTATAAGTACTTAGATTAATGTATAAAATTTTAATAAATACTGAAGAACTTACCTAGATTTATCCAAATTCCACCTGGCTTGAGAATTTTCCATATTGTATCAATATAATCAATTACATTGTGAGCTGTGTCTATGAAGAAACAGGTAGCAATACAGTCCCAGGTATCTAATCAAGAAAAATCAAATTACTGCAACTGTTTTGTTATTTTGCTTTTTCTTTTAATTAATTCTTTAAACTTGACAGTTACCTCTTACAGAGTATTAATATTTCATTTAACTGCAGGGATGCAGAAGCTAAATTCTTCCAATCAACACTATAATCAAAGTAACCAAATAATCATTTACATGAGATGCTTTATAATTCACAACGGTTTCATCAATAATGTGACCAAATATATTTGTAAGAGTGTTATTTATCATCTATCATCTATTGAACTTCTAGCCGTCATTTAAAATCAGTTAAGATAAAATAATAGTCAAATGAGTTTTAAATTATGATTTAAACTAGTGTTAGCCACCAGTTCTGGCAGGTTTCAGAAAGACTGCAGGCACTTGTTGCCAACTCAGAAATGAATGACGTCAAAGTATCTAAACACTCACCATGCCTTCAGATAATCACCAGGGAAGGGAAGAAGAAGGGGGACCAGGAGCAGACAAAAGCAGTGGGTGGAAACCAGCAAAGAATACTGCTTGCCTCTTGGAGGCTATGGCCTGAAGGTCCGTGGTGTCTGTACAACTGCTGGTGCAATAAAAGCACTTGATCCCACTGAAGATTATCCTCACCATCTGCTCCCTCAAACCTTCCTCCCAAAAGGAAAGGACTTTCACTTGCCTAAGTGATGTTTTCCCTTATTTCACTCCTATTTTGAGGACTTGCTCCATAACTTATCCCACACCTAATATCTTCCATCTCTTCCTTTCTACTTTCAGAGTACAGGTTGTCCCAATCTCAGAGTTCGGGGAATAAACAAACAAAATTTGTTATTGCCTCTCTCTCCGTATTAAAATATAAGTTTCTTGCTGGACAAGGACTGTTTTACTCACTGTTCTCTTCTGAATGCCTAGAACATCCCTGGTACTTATTAGATGCTAAACAAATAACTGTTGAATGAAATGATCTTGCTAACCACTCAGCATTGTATTTTTCTTTTTCCTTTTACTGCCAATCCCTCTCTCTTCTTTCCCCATTACCATCTCCCTTTCTCTAATGCCTACCTCAAATTTCTTCAACAGTTTGCCAGGCTGAAGTACAAACTTTACTGCATTTATTACTCATTTGAATTTATTTGTTTATATGTTGTCTTACATTAACAGACCCAACAGACTCAAAATTTCTTGACTGTAGATATCTTATACTTCTTCATATTTCCCATTGTTGCCTTGTAAATGACCTTGAAACTATTCTAAATTGTCACTGCAATATACCTTATACCCTACCATCAAAACGAATGACCAAAACTTCAGCTTAGGAAAAGTTAGCTCATTAAATTTAAAATTAAGGACAAGACCTTTAAAACGCTTGCTTTTGACTTACTGCATTCTGAATAAATCTCCTGAAAATCTCCTGCTGTCATAGAAAAGTTAGAACCAGGAGGAAGACTGTGGGGGTCAACATCAGGGAAAAAGATGGGTCGAATCTGATCAGCTGATCTCCGGTTATTGCTAAACTGATGGATCCAGGGATAGAGTTTATATTTATTAATTTCAGAACATCTGCAAAATATGAGGACAAAATTCAGTGTTAACTAAACATTTTACCAAGCAAATCTATGTTAAATGCTAAAATATAATCTGTTTGATTAGTATGGGTATATAATTCATTAATACTTAAAGTGTCACTATTACAGTCCACCCAATTAACTGAAAATATACATGTAGATGAGCAACCAATCATAGATTAAAACCTGTTTGATTAGTATGGGTATATAATTCATTAATACTTAAAGTGTCACTATTACAGTCCACCTAATTAACTGAAAATATACATGTAGATGAACAACCATAGATTAAAACAAAAAAAAATGTAAATTTAGAGATATAAATGTACTGTTCATTCAAAGTTTTAAAACTGTATTTCTGAACTTTAAATGGAAATAAAAACCATCCAACTAATTTTAAAAATATGGTATTGGTTTGGACTAAAAGTTTGCTTACAACCTTTTTTTCTCTTCTCATCAACCCCCTAAAACTCATACTGCCATCTGAGACAACATATTATTTAAATAAGGCAGCTATTTATTTTTCTCTAACACACGTCTTCTGACTTTAAAAATAACTCTCTTCCACTAACTTCCAAAAGAGTCTGTGGAAGTTCTGAGAGATCTTTCCAATTCAGTTGTGTGAGCATTATCAGCTATTTTATAAAAACATGATTAAGGAAAAAAAGTTATGATTGCTACACTAAACCCGTATTCCACTAAAGAAACAAAGGGGTAAAGAAGTGAGGAACGATGAGAAAATATTTCTTCCTGGATTATATTTAGTCCTGTAGAATCTGTACAGAAATCATTCCAGTTTCATGGAAGGCCCAATCACTTTCTAAAAAGTAGATTACCCTCCTTGTTTCAACATTCTGTTAACTAGGCAATTGGTTAAGTGGTAATATGTATAAGCATTTTGATTTTAACATAAGAAACATTTATGATGTAACATAATAATCAAACACTATGTACTTNCTGTTTGATTAGTATGGGTATATAATTCATTAATACTTAAAGTGTCACTATTACAGTCCACCCAATTAACTGAAAATATACATGTAGATGAGCAACCAATCATAGATTAAAACAAAAAAAATGTAAATTTAGAGATATAAATGTACTGTTCATTCAAAGTTTTAAAACTGTATTTCTGAACTTTAAATGGAAATAAAAACCATCCAACTAATTTTAAAAATATGGTATTGGTTTGGACTAAAAGTTTGCTTACAACCTTTTTTTCTCTTCTCATCAACCCCCTAAAACTCATACTGCCATCTGAGACAACATATTATTTAAATAAGGCAGCTATTTATTTTTCTCTAACACACGTCTTCTGACTTTAAAAATAACTCTCTTCCACTAACTTCCAAAAGAGTCTGTGGAAGTTCTGAGAGATCTTTCCAATTCAGTTGTGTGAGCATTATCAGCTATTTTATAAAAACATGATTAAGGAAAAAAAGTTATGATTGCTACACTAAACTCGTATTCCACTAAAGAAACAAAGGGGTAAAGAAGTGAGGAACGATGAGAAAATATTTCTTCCTGGATTATATTTAGTCCTGTAGAATCTGTACAGAAATCATTCCAGTTTCATGGAAGGCCCAATCACTTTCTAAAAAGTAGATTACCCTCCTTGTTTCAACATTCTGTTAACTAGGCAATTGGTTAAGTGGTAATATGTATAAGCATTTTGATTTTAACATAAGAAACATTTATGATGTAACATAATAATCAAACACTATGTACTTATCTTCAAATTCAAAATTGTTAAAAAAAATAGGTAAGTCAATCCGATTCTGAGAAATTACTATTTCCAGCAAAAAATAAATTAAATACCTGTTGAGTACAAAGTTGGAAGAAAAGAGCATAAAAAAACTCCATTCATTTCCTTGACAAGCATAACCTAGCATAGCTATTTCCCAGGCCAGTCTTCCTAGTCCAGCACCAGGAACCAGAATATTTATTTTAGAAGGATCCCTGAAATGAAATAAGGCAATTATGTCCAACCCCTCAAAGGAAAAAAAAAAAGGTAAGACAAAATCCACATTAACAACGAAAAGCTTAGACACTCTATTATAAATGAGAATAAGACTCTGACTTCTTAAAATTGAGTAATTTTAAGAAGTTCTAAATAGCAATACAAAATAAGAGGTATAAAGAATTATCATATATATTCAGATATCAGGTGAGGGTTTTATCCCCTCAAAATTATTTTTCAGAATAAAAGGAGTCACCTTATATCTAAAGGCTTTGAAGCCACTCAAATTCCTAATAGCTGTCACCTGAACAACTATCTTATGAAGACAAATGATTTAAAAGGGATTTCAATTACATATGAAGAGCTTGAACAAAATTATTCCATGAGATAGCAAAACAAAACATAACTTTATTTCCAAATTCTACATGCTATATAATGGTTTATGTGGCTAAATAGATTAAATATATGTAGATTTTAATGCATCAGGTGTATTTCTGAAACCTTACATTTCAGTTGGCAAAGGAATTTGGGGGGAGGGATATTTCATAGGGAAAATGGGGAGCTGCCTTCTCATACATGATGACAAATGTATTGCACCAAACCACAGACTCACAACCAAACTGATCTCTTCCACTTAGTAGCATCACACTGGTATCTATCTCACATTTCCTCTGCTGTAAGATCCACCATTCCACTTTCAAACTGCTAAAAGCCTTAGCAAAGCAAGGCTTTCTCTCAGGAACTCTGGCAAATCAATATGATCCTGAGTAAGCTAAAATGGTATTCTTATAGCAAAGCAAAATGTGTATAAATGGCCGGTATCATGTCAATTAAAAAGGAACTTTACTATTTTATTTTTTAAATTTGGTTCACAAATCAAATCCAATTTCCAAATCTACTCCCACTTACAATTCTCTTTTATCTTTAAACTACATGGTGTTCAAATTTCATGCGCTCTAACAGCAACAGGACATTTTACTCGTAGCCTATATGATATCCTATGCATATCTCACTTTGAAATAAAAAAAAAAAAACCCAGCACTATGGGGCTTTTGAAAATTCAGTCTACAAATATTGTAACATAAGAATTTGCTTAGGTCATTCAATCTTATATATCTATATATGGAACATGTGTTTGTACGAAAACCTTGACAAAGTCTATTTAAGTTTGTTTCACTGTTGAATTTTATGTATACAACAAAGCATAAAAGGAAATTTGTTAAAAATGATTTCTGACAAATAGACCTATTATGATTAGTAAGAAATCCCTTAATACTTGATATGGGCAAACTGATGCCAAGGAGCCAAATAATAGTGTTCAATATAAATATAATACATATATTGGGCCGGCCCGTGGCTCATTTGGTAGAATGTGGTGCTGATAACACCAAGGCCAAGGGTTCGGATCCTTATATAGGGATGGCCGGTTGCTCACTTGGGAGAGCATGGTGCTGACAACGCCAAGTCAAGGGTTAAGATCCCCTTACTGGTCATCTTATAAAAAAAATAAAAATAAATAAAAAAATATAATACATATAAAATATATATAATAAAAAAATATAAATAAAATAGAATGCTCTCTTCTCATTCCAGATTATACACAATGTATGTGTGTGTTCCATGTACACTTTAATTTTAATAGACAGAATGGACACATCCCCTCACTTTGTTCAGGCCTATCTATATTGGTCATCTAACAAGAATATACATATTTTTAACATTAAAATTTGAAAAACTCCTAGCTCTAGGACTCTATGCTGCTTCTTGTATAAAAGACCTGCTATGATGGTGCCCTATCCAAGCCTCACTCTCTCCTTTTCCAATCCTACCAGACCACCAAAAGCCTGACTCTCCAGAATTACCTTTTTTTCCCTCAGTTCCCATTTGTTCACTCAAAACATGCATTTCCACCCCACACCCCAAGTGTCTGTTCTCAGCTCAGAATTTAAAAAACAAACAAAAAAAACTGATCTAAGCAACCTAACAAAGTAAAAGGATGTGAAGTTAAATCAAGAGTAAATATTTATTAAAAAAAAACACTAGTCATCAATTCCAGAATGGCTGATGACCCAAGTAAAAACCTACCATGCAGAAATTAGGAATCATTCTAACCTTAAGGAAAAGTTGTGCTAATAATGGCACCAATAATTATTTTGGTAACTCATAGACAGTTAACTTTATGATTGCTGTTGTCAAATTCTAACTAATCAGAACCATTGGACTCTCTACCCCCACCTTGTGGCAGAAAATATATTAACAGTACTTCGTATAAAATTATTAAAAGGCTACCATCAAGCCACGGAATGCACAATAAATCAAGGTCCTATCTAAAGAGTTAGCTGAGACTACTATTGATCTACAAATTATTTGTATTTTGACAAAGGACTTTAGTGGGCATATAAGAGGAGGCATTAAAACAAACCCTCCAGAACTGAAAAAAACTATCAAGAACCAAATAATGAATGGGTGAGATGGACAGAATTTTCCCTATATCTTTGTTCTTAGTGAGATTTTTTTTTCATTGGGTCTTTATATAAGGGATATTCACAGCATAATAGTAAGTTCCTCAAATTATAATGTGTATGAAACTAAGGCACTCTAAATGTCAGTTTGTGCTATGAATATAAAGTCTAGGGCATTTCTGTGAAGGCATATCTGTAGAGAATAAGATAAATACAAATCTAACTATAGACTTTAATGAGATGACTTTAAACCAGGCAGAAACTTTAAAAAACAAGAATAGGTAGTCATACAACATGTGGCTCAGTAATTAAATGTTTCCCACTTGAGATTTTTTTTTTTTTCCTTTTTTGTCTTTTTTTGTGACCGGCAACGGATCACAACCCTCAGTGTCGCGCCCATACCGGACCAGGACCAGCAAAGGGATCGTTGCCCCCGCACCTCGCTCAGCCAGTGAGCGGCCGGTCTGTGTGTGGGATCCGAACCCTCGGCGGGAGCGCCGCCACACTTCCCAAGCGGCGCACTGTAGCAGTGCGCCACCAGGCCGGCCCCCCACTTGAGATTTTTAGCAAACAAGTTTACCAAGAGAATAAGGTCCAAATATGGAGAAGCAGTATATTAACTACACATGTGACACCTCTAATAAAAGGGGGGTAAGTTTCAACAGTTTATTCAAGGCAAACATGAATGGAACAAACGGCAAACATCACCCTCTGGGCTCCAACGATTTCATCAGCAGTAAATGCTGTACTTGACAGTGGTTTACTTTGTTGTGCACAGAACAATTTTTGCATTGCAGTCATAGATTAGAAAACTCCAACAAAATACTGTCTATTGTTGTTAACATTATGATGCTTGGCTGACCCCTGGTGGTAGGAGTACACACAAGCTACTCGACGTCCAATACAGTAAAAGCCACTAAGCACATGTGGCTACTGAACACTTAAAATATGGCTAGTCCAAATTAAGATGTGTTGTAAGTGTAAAATAAACACCAGATTCTAAAGACTTACTGTAAAAAGGAATGCAGAATATCTCACTGATAATTTTTATATTGCATACATGCTGAAATAATATTTTGGACATACTGGGTTATTAAAGCATATTATTAATTTTACCTGTTTCTACTTACCTTTTTATGCGGCTACTAGAAAATTTAAAATTACATACATGCCTTGCATTTGTGGACTACATTATGTTTCTACTGAAAGTGCCTGGTCTATACGCAAATAGTAAAAACATATTGAGCAAAAAAACCCAATTCCAAAATGACAATTTAAACCATCAAATAAACCTTCAAAAACATACATAACAACACAATGTGTTGTTAAGGAGTATACAAACATCTGGTTAATGTAGGAATGCAAGACTAGACGAACAAAACAAATGCATGTTAGCCGTTATCTCAAGAGAGGAAGAAAGGAAGTGTTCTGGGTGGTTTGCAGGGCAGTTTCAAATTTACCTGTTTTTTTTAAAAAAAAAAAAGATCTGAAGCAAATATGGCAAAATGTCAAGGTTTAATAAAAATAGGAGTGAAATTTTTTATTCAATGTAGAAAATGAGTTACAAATCGGAAGTAGTGTCTAGCACCTTCAAAAATATGGTTCCATCTCACCTCTTCATCCTCTTCCAACAAAGAACTCCTTATTTCAGGCAGACAACTTCTCACCAATCCTAGAAAAGACTTTCTCATCTTAATATTTACAGCTCCTGCACATCCACAGAAACTTAGTTTAAATTATTACCTCATCAGTATAAATTAACACCTCATCTCTTTCCCACACCTCCCAGGCAAATCTTGAACTCACTTCTCTATGCTCCCAGTACTTCATTCATACCTTTAATTTATATACCAAGTTCTTCAGTTGCTTCTTTCATTTAATACAGAGGTCAGCAACCATGGCCCATAGGCCAGTCACTTGTTTTTTGTAAATAAACTTTTACTGGAACATGGCCATGCCCATTCATTTAAGTATTATTTATGGCTGCATTCCCATGACAACAAAGCTGAGTAGTCTCCAAAGAGACCACACTGCCTGCAAAGCCTAAAATATTTACTATCTGGCACTTTAAGAAAAAAGTTTGGCAACACCCAATCTAATGAATCTTGAACCCATTTTCCTAGAAGTACACAGAACTTCCTTAATGTATTTTATGACCAAATAGTATTCCATTGCATGATTGTACCTTAATTTATCAAAATCCCCCATTTAAGGACATTTAGATTCTTTTCAATCTTTTGCTATTATACTGTAGTGTTAAAACTAATATCCTTGGCATGAATAATTTTTACATGAAGAAGTGTATCCATTGAATAGCTTCCCCAAATTTGAATTGGAAGAATCGAAAGATACTTTTGAATTTTGACAAATAGTGCCAAATTGCCCTCCGTGAGACTTTTCCTGATTTATTCTTCCACCACCAAGTTTCCAAGTTTCCTTTTCCTCATGCTTTCACTAATAGTAATCTAACTTTTATTTATTTATTATTATGTTTTTTAAAAAGATGACCGGTAAGGGGATCTTAACCCTTGACTTGGTGTTGTCAGCACCACGCTCTCCCAAGTGAGCCACGGGCCAGGACCATTATCTAACTTTTAAATCCCTGCAATGCAGTAAATGAAAAATGGCTGGCGCGCGTGTGCGTGCGTGCGTGTGTGTGTGTGTGTGTGTGTTTTAAAGCCAGCCAAATTCAGCAGTGGGAGTTGAATACCAACATAGTGACAGTAATGAGTAATGTTAATAAGTTCTGATAACCCACTACCATCGGACCAGCTTAATGTGGTTTTTACATTTATATTTTCTTATGAGATTGTCTTGTATTTCTTTTTCTGTGAACTATTTACACTATTTTTCTACTTGAATGGTTCTTCCACTGGGTTATTACTCTAGATTTTTAAGCATCTGAAATCTTGTTTGAAAGAAATCTGAAACACATATCTGTCTTTGTCAGGAGGGCTTTCAGGATTTTCAGAAATCAATCTGCTTTTAGCCTCTAAACTACAATTGCATTTTTTGTCAGTCTACATTTCCAGCATTTTCTCTTTTTAAATGGGTTTTCTTAGCTAAAAGAATCTTTTCATGAATTACAATTTACATTCTTTATTTTAAGTGAAAAAAATACTTCTTTAAAGCTCAGAGTATATTTTCCTAATGCCCAACTATGTAAAAGAAAAAAATATATTGAAACAGTCAGTAGTACATCAGCATCTTCTTGGAGTGTTAGAGTATACTGAAATGCAAAGACAATGGATTTTTCACTTGCAAAGAAAATATCACTTCAAATTCTTCTAAAATAGAATGGGCTAATGAAATTAAGATATAAAAAAATATAGTCTAGCAGCTTTCAAGATTCATAAGAGAACGTGACTCTACATGTTGTGATCTCTCCTTTCCTAGGACTCACACTTAAAAATCTTTCCTTAGCATCTACAAGCTTTATAGTACTGAATCTTAGACACTCGCTTGGAAAAATTAAAAAGTCTCAATACATACTATTCAGCTGAGGAGAGTTATATTCTGTTTAAGTTCACATTTGAAAAAAAGGTTTAAACTGAGCTCATACTTTAAATTACAAAATTATATATTGCTAATTTCAATGAGCAACTGCTCACTAGAGCAGAGTTTAAATAGGAAACCTACTGAAAACAAAAACAAACCATAAGCCAACTCCTGAAGTGTCTGACATTCAGCACAGTTAAGACAGCATTGCCTTAATTAACAAATAGACCCCACTACAGAAGTAAGTCAATTCGTGGCTTCAAAGATGCTTATGCTTGCAAACTCATGCACATTGAAAATTCTAAATACGGACAAATTGGACAAACTGATAAGACAATGTGTTTCTGCCATAAATATTTTAATGATCACAAATACAGTTAATTCTATGCATATTTTGGTAAGTATACTGTCTTATTAAAATTTCAAAAAGAAAAGAACACAATCAAAAGGCTAGCTGACATAAATTTCAGTCAAATCCAGCTTGAGTACAAAGATATCAAATTCCCATGTGCTTGCTGTGGCACAAAAGGACCCTGGAAATTTATCTGAGACCCAAAGTTGACCAGGATTTATCTAGAACCACCTAGGATTCCATAGGGCTATAATTAATGTCCCTTTTCTAAGCCCTGGGGTTTACTTTTTATGAGAAAGCTATGACTTTAATACATATGTAGCCTTTATTGTGTTCCATTAGCTTTCTTGTATAAGTTTTTTTATTTCCTTATAGCAGATAAAACGAGCTATCAATGTAAATTAAACAGGTAAAACAAATGATATACTTAAAAATATGTAATTTTCCCATTAGGTCTAAGAATGGCCAAACAAATCTGACAGATCTTTCAGTCCACTTCATTTAAGTTCATATACATCTTGTTCTCTTTTATAACATTGATTATATTCAAGGAAGGGAATTGGGTGACTGGAGAACAGTTACAAGAAGGGGAATATATATCCCTTGAAACCTTTTAAATTTTGAACTCTGTGAAATGTTTTCCTATTCAAAAAACTTTAAAAATTATTCTTCTATTTTTAAAATAACCTATTGGAGCCATATAGAGTTAATTCATCCTTCTCTCGCCAGTATACCTTCTGTCAATAGTAATAATAACAGCAGAAAGTAACAGTAAAATAGTACTACATGTGCTAGTTCACTAAGTATCTTAACTAGTGACATGCCCTTTTATTATTGCTGATGTTTGTGCTGATTAGATACCACGGTAACACACATGATTCAATAATCACTGAGTATGAACATGTTTTAAGTGCTAGAAATGAAGCATTTGACTTTCAGCCTTTGAAATTCACTCAAACTTTAGTACATTCTTATTGTAAAGAGCCTTACCTTGCAATCTACTTTCAGAAACACAGATATTTTGAATTCTGAGAGATACCTGGACTTTATGTTTATAGAAGCTATTAAACTATTATTTATTACTTTATAGAGCAGAACATTGAATATACATTGAGAGCACCAAAAGAAACTTTAAGAATATAATAATCTTTCTGAAGCAAAGTTTATAAAAGTTCATAAAACTTAAAATGCTTACTTATAAAAACTATGAATAAGGAAATATAAATGATTTGAACATCATTTAAATAGCTATAGAATATTTAATATACTATCATTGATAAAAATTAGCAATATAACCTGTACTATTGTTTACTAAAGTAAAAAAAAGTAGCCTTAAAGAACTGTAATTTTTAGTTATTTATTCCAACTAAGCCATGAGCCTCCAAAACAAGTCTTACTGAGGAAGATTTCATTTCTTCTAAAGAAGAATTAAAAGCAGATTGTTGTCGTCTCAACATTCCATGGGTAAAAAGGCAAAGATCCCTCCTAAGAAAGAAAACTCCTGGACCATATGGATTCACAGATGAATTCCACAAAACATTAAAGAAGAATTAATACCAATACTTCTCAAACATTCAAAAAATTGAAGAGGAGAGAACATGTCCTAACTTATTCTATAAGGCCAGCATTACCCTTATACCAAAGTCAGATAAAGACATCACAAAAAAAGCAAATTACAGATCAATATCTCTTATGACTACCGATGCAAAAATCCTTCACAAAATATTAGCAAATCAAATCCAAAAACATACTAAAAGGATTATTTACCACAACCACGTGGGATTTATACCAGGAATGCAAGGGTGGTTCAACATTAAGAAAATCAATGTAATATAACACATTAACAGAATGAAGAGGGGGAAAAAAAAAACCGCACAGGATCATTTCAATTGCTGCAAAGAAAAAAGGCATTTGACAAAATTCAACACTCTTTCATGATAAAAATCCCTAGGAAACTAGGAATATAGGGAAAATTTCTCAACATGATAAAAGGTATTTATGAAAAACCCGCATTTAACATCATACTCAGTGGTTAAAGAATGAAAAGCTGTCCACCTAAGAAAAGGAACAAGATAAAGAAATAAAAAGCATTTGAATTGAAAAGGAAGAGGAAAAAACTATCTCTTTTTGCATGACATGATCTTATATATGGAAAATCCCAAAGAATCCACAAGAAAGCTACTAGAGCTAATAAACAAATTAAGCAAGGTAAATTTGTTTTAGCAAGGTACAAGATCAACACACCAAAGTCAGTTGTTTTTCTATACATCAGCAACAAAAACTCTGAAAAGGAAGTTAAGAAAGTAATTCCATTTACAATAGCATCTAAAAGAATTAAATACTTAGGAATAAATCTAACCAAGGTGAAAGACTGTATACTGAAAACCACCAAACACTGCTGAAAGAAATTAAAGATCTAAATAAATGGAAAGATATCCTGTGTTTCATGGATGGTGAGATTTACATTAAGGTGTCAGTACTACCCAAATTGAACTACATATTCAACACACCCTCTAAAATTCCAACAGCCTTCTCTGCATAAATGGAAAAGCCTATCCTGAAATGCAAGGGGCCCCAACTAGTCGAAACAGTCTTCAAAAACAAGAATAAGGTAGCAGGTCTCACACTTTCCAACACTGAAATTTACAAAGCTACAATAATTAAAATAGTAGGAAACTGGCATAGGGACAAACATAAAGACTAATGGAATAGGATTAAAAGTCCATAAATAAATCCTCGAATATATGGTCAACTGATTTTCAAGAAGGGTACTGAGACCACTCAATGGGGAAAGGACAGTCTTTTTAACAAATGATGCTGGGAAAACCAGATACCCACATGCAAAAGAATAAATCTGGATCTTTACCTTATACCAAATACAAAAATTAACTCACAATGGATCAAAGACCTAAACTTAAGAATTAGAACTGATAAAATCTTAGAAAAAAATATTGGGGAAAATCTTCATGACAATGAATTTGGCAATGATTTCATGGATATGGCATGAAAAGCACAGGCTACTAAAGAAAAAATTGATAAATTTGGCTTCATCAAAATTAAGAACTTCTGTGCAATAAAGTATCAAGAAAGTCAAAAGACAACCTACAGAACGGAAGAAAACATCTGCAAATCATATACCTGACAAGGGTAATAATACATGCAAAAAAAAGTCAAAGATTACACAATCTCATATATGACAAATCATCTTTAATCCAGACAAAATAAAGAATACATAAGCATGAGGAAAAGAGATAGTGTTACATAATTAGGAACCCCAAGCCCACTATGTCCTAACTAGTAATACTTCGATACAAAATGCATTGATAAGTTTGTGAACACTAAAAATGTAAATAAAAAGCTTGTCAGAGGAATAATATATAAACTGTCAAGCATTTCCAAGTAGTTGAAGTATTTGCAATGTGCCTAGCTTTGAAGCCTACTGAATCAACTTCTTTCTAGAAAACATGTCACTAAAGATCCTCTTCCTAAATTATACCTGCAGGACACAAGACAAAAAAACATAGTGGAGATAAAAAAAAAGCAACAGTGAATTATTAACTATGCCACGTATGAATCTTGCACATACAGAAACAAGTAGAGGTTTTGTGTTATTTTTTTTTAAGTGATAACATGGCTAGAATAATTACAAATTCGACTATGCTTCCAACTTTGCTTGCTTCTGAGCTATTTCTGGGTGTCACATCATTAATACTATACATATGAAGAAATATTTACAAAATTAAACACAGAAACAAGTAGAGGTTTTGTGTTATTTTTTTTTAAGTGATAACATGGCTAGAATAATTATAAATTCGACTATGCTTCCAACTTGGCTTGCTTCTGAGCTATTTCTGGGTGTCACATCATTAATACTATACATATGAAGAAATATTTACAAAATTAAACATCGGTAGTGTCGTAACTGTCATCAACAATGAAATAAAAACAACAGAAGCTTTCAGTGATGTAAGAATCACAAGTATATAATGAATCTATTACTCATTCAGTTGTGTGTTAGAAAGTAATTATAGCACAGCATGTATTACTAACCACAAGCAGAAGTACAGTGGGTGATTTTCATGATATTTACTCACTGGAGACAATCTACATGGCACATAGACATACAGGTATTCAAACAAGGTGAATTAGCGGCCATTACATCTTAACAGCTGACTAAGCAATAACAAAGAGCCTCAATCCTTCCCTTTGCACATAACAATACCAATATACCAAAGTAGTTGATTTATTACTGAAGAAATAACTATATTTTCATATCTTGAGAGTCCAAGTTATTTCTTAAATGTTGCAAAGATCTTCCTATTACTCTACTGCAAGAAAGATGCTAAATCACTGTGTATGAAAGAAAAGGTGAAATGCACATGAAACTTTAGAAAACTTTAGTGACAAATTCCTACATTGCCACATT
Organism: Galeopterus variegatus; assembly: GCF_000696425.1. Taxonomy (NCBI): domain Eukaryota; kingdom Metazoa; phylum Chordata; class Mammalia; order Dermoptera; family Cynocephalidae; genus Galeopterus; species Galeopterus variegatus. The sequence continues at coordinate 73,628 of NW_007728002.1, read as the reverse complement.
TCTAGATCCAAGATTTATTAACAAATTTTTCTTAAATGATTGTTTGAAGTAACAAATACATGCAAGTATATTAGAAATTAAAAACACTTAAGCAATTCACTCGGCCCCACACACTAGCGGCCTGACAAAGGAGAATGCCTTTTTCAGGTTGTTAATATGATATACTTCAGTTTCTACTATTCTTCTACATACGATGTCTGTCATTCAATCAAAAAATTATAAGAATATGCAAAGAAACAAGAAAATGTAACCCATTGTTATCAGAGGAAATCTTCAAGAGAACAGACCAACAAATAGCACATATGTTGGAATTATCAGACAGGAATTTCAAAATAACCAGGGAAAATATTTTAAAGCATCTAATGGAAAAGTTAGATCATATGTAGCACATATGTTGGAATTATCAGACAGGAATTTCAAAATAACCAGGGAAAATATTTTAAAGCATCTAATGGAAAAATTAGATCATATGTATAAACAGAAAATTTCAGCACAGAAAGTGTACACACACGTACACACACACACACACACACGCATGCACGTACACATACACACACAGTTGGCCCTCTGTACCTGTGGGTTCCATGTCCGTGGATTTAACCATCTACGGAAAGAAAATATTTGGGGAGAAAAAAATTTCCAGTTTCAAAAAGCAAAACTTGAATTTGCTGTGTGCCAAGTACTATGTTCAATCCACATGAATGAAGTGAGGTGTAGGCATTTTGTTAGGTATTATAAGTAATCTAGAGATGATTTAAAGTATAGTGGAGGATGTGTGTAGGTTATATGCAAATACTGTGCCATTTTATATAAAGGACTTGAGCATCTGCAGATTTTGGTATCCATGAAGGGCCCTGAAACCAACCCCCTCAGATATCAAGGGATAACGGTATATGTAAATGAAATGCTAGGGAAAAACACACACACCCACACCCACACACCCACAGAGTATCAGACACACACACACACACACACACACACACACACACACACACACACACACACACACACACACACACACACAGTATCAGAGATAAAGAACTCTTCCAAAGGACTTATCAGCAGTTCAAAATAGTAAAGAATCAGTTAAGTTGAAGTCAGGTCAATAGAAATTATCCACACTATAATACAAAAACAGTTGCAGGGGGAGGGGTAGTATGAAGAAAGAGCCATTTGAAACCTAAGAGATGATATCAAACAGTTTAATATATATGTAACTAGAGGTTCAGAAGAGAAACAGAGAAAAGGGTAGAGAAATAATGTGAAAAGATAGTATCAAAGAATTTCTGAATGGACAGATCTACCCAAACCCCAAGAAGCACAGCAAATCCCAAGCAGGATAAATAAAGAGAAAATCACATCTAAAATTCTTCATAGTCAAAGTGCTGAAAAACAAAGGTGGGCAGGAGGGTGTGGAGAATGGGGAGTAACCACCTACTTGGTATGGGGTTTTATTTTGGGTTGATGAAAATCTTTTGTAATTATATAGAGGTGGTGGATGAACAATAATGTCAATGTATTAAATGCCACTAAATTGTTTACTTTAAAATGGTTACTTTTGTTATATGCATTCCTCCTCAATAAAAAATACAGGGAAAAAAGACTTGAATATTCTCAAAATAGGAAAGACATAAAATGGACCTTTAATATAGGAAGATGTTCAACTTCACTCATGATAAGAGAAATGCAAATTTAACAATTTACAATTCCTACCCATTAGACTGGCAAAAGTTCAAAAGCTTAGTATATATGATTGTCAGGGCTGTAAGTCAACAGGCACTTTCATACATTGCTGGTAAGAAGGCAAAACAATACAACCTTCATAGGGAAATGTAGCAATAATTGTGGCAGACTCACAGTGTCCCCCACATGCTTCTTACCCATCTGCTGTTCATGACTTTTTATACTCCCTTTCCCTTTGAGAGTATGTGGGACCTGTGACTTGCTTCTAGCCAACAGAATATGACAAAGGTGATGTCACTTCTATGAGTGTTACACTGTATAAGACTCTGTTGAGAGTTTGCTTGATCTCTTGACTCTCCTCACTGGCTTGATGAAGGAAGTGGCCATTTTGGAAAAGCCCACAAGAAACTGGCCACTTCCCAGAAAAGCCCACAAGAAACTATAAGTTGCTTCCAGGAGCTGAGGCAGGCTTCCAGCTGACAGCCAGCAAAAAGCCAAGGCCCTCAGTCCTACAACCACAATGAAATGAATTCTGCCTCAACCCTACAAAGGCAATGAAACAAAAAGAAACAACATGAGTGGCCCTGGAAGCAGATTCTTCCTCAGTCAAGCCTCCAGGTGAGAACACGGCCCCAGCAGACACCTAGACTGCAACCCTGTAAGACCCTTACACAGAAGACCCAGTTAAGCCATGCCCAGACTACTGATCCACAGAAACTGAAATAAATGTGGGTTATTTTGAGCAGTTAAGTTTGCGGTAATTTGTTGCACAGCAATAGATAACTAATAATACACTAACCAAGCAACATACTCATTTATCTTTCAAATGTACCAATCATACTTCTTAGAATTTAAAGTAAAAATATACTTTTAACAATATGAAAACACATATACATAAGATTATTAATTGTAGTATTATTTATAATTGGAAGGTAGTGCCAACTACCTTAACAGCCAAATGTAGGAGATTGGTTTAATAAACTATGGCACATCCAAATAACAGAGTACTCTGCAGCTGTAAAAATAAAAGACTGAGGAAGATCTCCATGAACTGACATGTAGCTATTTCTAGGATATATTGTTAAGTGAAAAAACTGAAGTGCAAAATTAAATATATAATATGCTATCTTTTGTATATTACAAAAGGAAGTAATTAAAAAGGAAAATATATACCTGCTTACTTTTGTAAACAAAAAAAGAAACCAGAAACCAATGATACTGATTACCTACCTACATGATGTGTGGAATGACAAGGGTGGTGAGATGGGGTATAGAATAGGGGAAGGAATGACACTTCTGAACATTACTTTTTTCCCCTACTTTTGTCTAGTTGATAGTCTGTGAATCAAAAAATAAAAATAAATCAACAAGAACTGGGGGTTTGGGAAGGGGGAGGGACACAACAACCCTAAAACTGAAAGCAAACAAAACAAATAAATGTACTGGCGCGGGGGGGGGGGGGGGGGGGAGC
>NW_007728002.1:51413-70326 GCF_000696425.1 Galeopterus variegatus | reverse complement strand
GGGGGGGGGGGGGGGGGGGGGGGGGGGGGGGGGGGGGGGGGGGGGGGGGGGGGGGGGGGGGGGGGGGGGGGGGGGGGGGGGGGGGGGGGGGGGGGGGAGAAGGCTAATGTGAATAAATCGTGAAGAATATTTTTACTATATACCCTTAGTCTAGGGGGGAAAAAATTGCTAGCAAATTCTGAGCTCCCTTTAGTAGGCTTCTTTTTCATAGAGGTACGGATGTAGCAAGTGTGAAACTGTTTCTTTTTTTTAAAAGATGACCAGTAAGGGGATCTTAACCCTTGACTAGGTGTTGTCAGCACCATGCTCACCCACTGAGCTAACCGGCCATCCCTATATGGGATCCGAACCCGTGGCCTTGGTGTTATCAGCACCACACTCTCCCGAGTGAGCCAAGGGCCGGCCCAAGTGTGAAACTGTTTTGTGACAGTAGACAACTGAGCAAATAAGTAAATGTATTGAGGTCGTTGGACGCGAAGGTTCTCAAGTGGGAAAAGGTACACACAGAGAAGAGGAGAAACTAAGGAGAAGTCCTATGAAGCTGGGACTGGAATTGAGTTACCAGTATGAACCCATGATTTCTAGAGAAGCAAATGACATATTATAGTAACAACGAACATGTTCACTGCCAGATCTTGGTTTCTACACTCCATTTCGCACTAAACAGAACCAGGTCCTTGGAGAAGTACTGTGCCAGAAAGTAAGGAAGAACTCAAAAAAAAAAAATTGGGGGTATGCTCAAAGGACATAGGAGCCAACTTGAAGAAACTCTTGTTGGCCAAATCTGAGGCACTTTGAACAATATAAAAAATAACAGGAATGGATTATAACTTCCTGAATAAAATAGGAACCATGAGTCTTTCCTGATAAGTAGTTAGATACATAGGTAGGGGAGAAGGAAAGGCTCTTCCTTACAGTAGAATGTCAGCTGATAACTGTAGAGTTAGAAAGTCACTATTCCACAACCACTATAGCACAGATTGGTTCATGCAAGAATCATCAATGGATGACAATTCTAGGCAGGAGAAAGCCTGAGGACAAGCAGTACATTAATTGCATGGTATAAGGGGGCTGGCCAGTTAGCTCAGTTGGTTAGAGTGTGGTGCTGATAACACCAAGGTTCAGGGTTTGATCCTTGTACCGGCCAGCTGCCCCCACTCCCCCCACAAAAACAAAAAATAACTTGCATGGTCTAAAAGTGTCTTGTCAGAAATTCCTCATTAGTTGTGAGAAAGGAAATACTAACTGAACAGTAAAGAAACCAAATAACGTCTTGACTGGGTGATAAAATTAAAATAATCAACGATGGGCTGACAGAGTTCTGTATATTTCTGGATGTGATATCTTGAAAAGAATATAACAGCAATTGTGTACTATTTCCACTGGGGATATACAACTTAGATCTAATCATGAAGAAACATCAGTCTTAAAACTCAACAAATATTCTATTAAAAAAAAAACACCTTTCTTTTATTCTCCAAAATGTCAATGAAAGTCAAAGAAAGGCCAAAACTGTTCCAGAGTAAAGTCAAAGACATCACAATCAAATGCAATACAATATCCTGGATTTGATTCTAGACAGGACAGAAAAGTAAATGTTAGCAAGAACATAACAGGGTAACTTATGGGATTTGAATACAGATGATAGATTAGAATATCCTTATTCTTAAGAATAAACTCTGAAGTATTAAAATGTAAAAAAGCATGATATATACAAACTAATCTCTCAAATAGTTTAAATAATAATTTGGTGCACATGTAGTTTTAGGCACACACACACATAAAACAGGGGAAAGGAGGAGGAACACAGGAAGAGGAAATGATACCGCAAATGTGGTAAAATGTTAAAAATTGGTGAATTTACATAAAGAGTATTTGGGCGCCGAGCCCGTGGCGCACTCAGGAGAGTGCAGCGCTGGGGGTGCAGTAGCGCTCCCGCCGTGGGTTCGGATCCTATATAGGGATGACCGGTGTGCTCACAGCGCTCACTGGCTGAGCGCGGTGCGGCCAGTCTCAAAAAGGACAAAAAAAAGAATATTTGGGAGGTCTCTGTACAATTCATGCAACTTACCTGAAATTTTGAAGTTCTTTCAAAATAAAAAGTTTAAAAAAGAGAGAGGAGACACACACACACACAAGTATGTATTAAAATTCCTGGAAGGATATGCCCAAACTTAAAGTTATCAATCAATAAGGAGTGGAATGAGATAAGGAAAAGGAGTCTCTCTACAAAGATCCTTTAAATGACAGACTGAATTCCATCCTGTGGTTCTCTTTCAATATATAGCCTCTAAATCATGGGGTCTGTGGACAGAATTCACCGAGTCAATGATGGGGACGAGAAAAAAATTACCTGTTTCATTAACTTTTAAATGGTATTTTTTCTTCAATATGAACGCAGGCAACAAACAATAGTATTTTTAGCAGTATCTGTGACTTTATCACCAATAGAAAGCACATTTATTTTCACTTCATGTTAGCTGCTGAGGTTCCTAAAATAATGTATATATCATTCAGCATTTTCATAATATATTAATTACACTTGCTGCTAGATGGTATTTAATGTGATGCATGATAAAAAGCATGTTATATCACAAATTCACTTTTTATGTATTTTGATAATCATATTTTAAGATAATCATTTTCTTTGTAATCCTATGCATTTTATTTTATTCATTTAAGAAAGTTATTCAGAAAAGCAGACCATGGGTTTCAGACTACCCAAGGGTTACACGACACAAAAAAGTCAAGAGCCTCTGCTCTAAGATATAGATCCCTCATTTGCTTATAAGTGTCACAATAATTAAAAGTAGCTTTTTGCTTTGCCATAAAGCAAATTATAAAAAGATACACATCACTGATAATGAATATTCAATCTAGCCTTCTTATTTAATTTCTAGAGTAATTTCCCATAAATACTAGAGCAAAAATTATTCAAAATACTAACTACAACCTCGCGCAGACAAAGCATCCAATAACAAATACAACACTCACACATGCAAAACACACAGGCTTCCGGCATCTATAAAAGTAAATCAAGACTGTGATATGTCTCATAGAGAAACTCAGTGCTTATACATCTTAAAGAAATTGGTTAAAAACAAGGCACTATTTACCATCTCTCTTTTGGAAAATTTTTTAAAATTTCTTTAATGATTGGCTGGTAACAGGCATCCCGTTCTGCTTTCCCAGTTTCACTCCAGTCTCTTACAAACTGTTTCAGTGTGGATTTTAATTTATCCATGTCAAATGTAGATGCTGGCATAATCTTTCCATTCCCCTGTTTAAAAAATAGAAATCAATTAGCTTCTGAGAAAGTAACAAATTTTGAATATGGTTAAACAGACATACTACTATGGAGCTATACAGGTGGTTTAGTGGATAAATCACTAGCCTCTCACCTCAACCGGGGTTCAATTGCAGCTTGAGATCCTAAATGAAAAGAGTGTGGTGGTCTCACTTCTACCCTCAATAGATTATGGTCCATTAATCATAAAACCACCATATAATTAAGCAGTCTTTGCTCAGGAGAGAACCAGAACTGAGCTGCTATGGAGACCGAACATCCTCTCTCTCTAGGAGAGGGAATAAAGTCCCTCCTGGTCATGGATGGGGCAGCATGGAGAGGCTCACACTGGAGTGGCCCAACTGTATCCATCCTGTGGATACAAAAACAGGACTTCAGTTTCTATTACTGCCAGTCCCTTGAGATGTATAAGTGAAAATAGTTTCTTACAGTAAAAGATGAATATCAATAGATACAAGATACTAAAAAAAATATGAGTTTAGCAAGGGAAATTAATTTTATATAGCTAATAAAGTCGTTTACAAAAATTTAAGTCACTAACCCTATATACAAGAACACTTAGAACACCATGTCGAAAGAGCATCCAAATGCCAACAATTATTTTAGTATTTAAAAAAACAAAATCAGTGAATAAATCCAGTCTCTGCCTTACTGTTCTACTAAGCCTAATCAAATGACTGAACATAAAAGTGAAAACCTTCTCTGAGCAAATGACCTGTGCAAGATTATGAAAATGAAATCCAGAAAGATAAACTAAAGACCTCAAAATATAGAAATTAAATCCTGAAATAAAAACAAATAGAACAAACTTTCACATACATCTTCTCCATACTCTTTATTTTCAAACATGTGTATGCAATCATTCACAATGGTCAGCAGTATTTCTTGATTATGATCAATGCATTTCCGGATCTTGTCCAAGTGAAGAAGAAACTGAGGAAGTAGTTTCTGCTGATTAGCTGGAAGTGATCGAAATTGCCTTTCTGTTCGGTTCACTCGCTCATGCATACTGGTGCTAAAACATAAAAGGTGTTTTTTTAATTGGCAAAAGAATTCTCATCAGAGGCCAATCTTATTTTAAGGTTGTCTTTCTGTACAATTATTCCCTTATTATGTTGGATACTGTCCTACCATTTATAATATTTTGGCTTTTTAAGGGATATCAACTTAGGAAGTTTTTTGTTTTTACTTTATTACAAATTCTTCTCTAAGCAACCAAACAAAAGACAAATGGATTATGACTAGTAAAAGTAAATATCTGTAGCAACGAGAAGAGAAAAAAGAGGAAACATAAAGAGGATTAATGTACAATTAGCTTATTTTTATAATTTCAATTTAAAAACTTAAAATGTTTAGCAAAACCAGCTGAATACTTTAGATTTCTCCATCATTAAAGTAGCAAAATGCTGTTGTGAAATTACTTTAGAATATACACAAAATGTGTTTCAAAATTAACTAAAAGCCAGCAAGCTGAATTTTTTAAAATACCATAAAAGATCTTATATAATAACAAAAGTACTCAGCAAATGAAAAATTGAAATACTATGACTTTATATGACAATATTCACAATCTGCATTGCAAAAGCTTCCCGATAACTCTAAAGGTCACTCTGGGGATTACTCAGTCAAAACCAGAGAACATTTTTAAAAGTTAAATATATACTCTCAATGAGATGTCATTTTACATCAACCATGAGCAAAATTTAAAAGCCCGACTATATCAAATTTGGTGGAAAATGTAGAATAACTAGGCCACTTATACACTGATGGGTACACAAAAACAATTTGAAAAATAATTTAGTGTGCTATTTATGTTTTTTGGTTTTCATCCTCAGTTCCTGGCTCATAACTCCCATAGCCCTTATTCTAATCTTCCCTCACTTTTTTGTCTTGAAGCTGGCCATAAAGAAATTTTTTGACCTACTTTGTCTGACTGTAGGTCATAAGACCCCCGTTTCAAGAGGGGTCCCCTCCAAGAGGAAGGAATGTTGCACAGAGAAGCCAAGAAGAATCTAAACAAACAGGCCTTGCTGGGTTTCCCCACTCAGTCTATTAGTATTAGATCATACCCTTTTTGTCCATGTTTCAGTCACGCCCTGTGAAGAAGCTTCCATAAAAACCCAAGAGGCCTGGGTTCAGGGAACTTCCAGATAGCTGAACACATGGAGGTTCCTGGAGGGTGTCGCACTTGGTGAGGGCATGAAGCTCTGTGTCCCTTTCCCTGTGCCTTGCCCTATGCATCTCCTCTTCTGTATCCTTTGTAATATCCTTTATATTAAACTGGTAAATGTGTTTCCCTGAGATCTATGAGCCGCTCTAGCAAATTAATCAAACCCAGGAAGGGGTTGTGAGAACCCTGATTTATAGTCAGTGGGTAAGAAGCACAGGTAAAACAACCTGGGGCTTGCAATTGGCATTGGAAGTGGGGAACGGCCTTGTGTCACTGCGTCCTCAACCTTTGAGATCTGACGCTGTCTCCAGGTAGTATTGAAAGTGAACTGGAAGACACCCAGCTGGTGAAAGCTGCCGAACTACCTGCTTGCCAGTAGGGAGAAATCACACATTTGGTGTCACAGCCTATTGTGAGAGTTTAGGGTGAAAAACTGAGTTTGTTTCTTCCTCTCATTTAGCATTACCTAGTAAAGTTGAATATGGTACTTGCCTCATGACCTAACAATTATACTCCTAAACATATACTCAAAAAACTCTTGCAAATGGGCACCATGAAACATAATCTTCATCATAGCACTGTTAGAAATAACAAATAAAAGATCTAGAAACAAACCTGAATGGAGAAACTACAGTATATATAATACAATGCAGTGAAATAAATTATAGCTATACACAATAATATGGATAAAACTCAGGAATATAAATATTTGTTGAAAAACAAGCTGCACAAAAATACATAATGTACAATCCATTTCATATAAAACTAAACAATATATTGTTTAGGGATTGAACTATATGTGGAAAAACCAAAAGGAAAGCAAAAAAATGAAAATTCAGGAAGGTGATTTTCTCGGGGGGGAAAAAGGAATAAGGTAATTTAAAAAAACCCCAAAAAACTGGGTAGTAGGTTGATGAGTGTTCACCATATCATTCCCTACATTTTTTATATATAAATATTTATGTATTTATTTTAAATGTTCTTTGGCACTTACTCAATATTAAATGAAAGTGAAAAATACTTTTTTTTATTTGGTTGCCTAAATCTTTCTATTCATCCCAACAACTTTCATTTTCATCTTCTTATGCTAAATTACTTTCTAATTTCTGAACTGTAATAAAGAAGGTCAGAAGTAGTTCTTGACAAAACTTCAGCAAAAACCTGGGGTGTTTTTAGAAGCTTGTATGTGGTAGTTTGATTGGGGGGGGGGTCTCTTAGGGGTGATACGATGAGATCAAGTTGGCAGTGGCGGCTTCATGTTTCCTTTTTCACCCCTGGAGACGACAGTATGTCGTGAGTCAGAAGTCAGAGAGATCTGGGTTGAAATCAGGAGTATGCCAACTATCTGCTATGTGACCCCGAGCAAGTTATTTCCTTCCACTGTGCCCCAACTGTATCATATACAAAAACAAGAAAATAAATAATAATAATAATGATCATAGAAGCTACCATTTATTGAGATTTCATGAATGCCAGGCACTAAACCAAGTCACTAAACATGGATTATTCTGAAAAATATCCGTAAAACCCCATGAGGTGGAATCATTTCACTCCTCTGCTTACCTGATAGGGTTTCACTGAAAATGGAACAAAATAACATACACAGAACACTTAGCACAGAGGCTTAAAACATAGTAAGCACTCAATACGTGGTAGGTATATTTAACTGATATAATACTGTATATTCACTGTGAAAATATGAAAAATGCAGAAAAGTAAAAGTACTCAAGAAAAGAAGACTAATAATCCCTCTTCTAGAGTAAGCCATTCTAACTTTTTAGCATATTTCTGTTTTGTTATTGCTTAATATAGTCATCTAGTACCTTTCCTTTTTTTTAATTAAATATTAACAAATTATAATTGTATATATTTATGGAGTACAAAGTGATGTTATGAAATATGAATACAACTTGAGATGAATGAATCAAGCTAAAGCACATATCCATCACATCAAAGTTATCCCTTGTTCCTCCTTTCTTACTGAAACATTGTACCCTTTGACAAACATTTCCCCATCCTTCCCTGCCCCCAACCCCACTGCTGGTAACCACCATTCTACTCTCTATTTCTATAAGGACTGATTGTTTTAGATTCCACATGTGAGAACATGCAATGTTTGACTTTGTGGCTGGGTTATTTCATCTAGCACCTTTCTACTCAAAATGTGGAACAGCAGAACACTTGGAAATGGTTAAGAATGCAGCATCTCAGGCCCTATCCAAGACCTACTGAATTGGAATCTGCCTTTTAACAAGTTCCACAGGTAATTCATATGCACAATAAAGTCTAAGAAGCATTTGTAATTCTCCATCTTTAACACAAGAATTTTCCCAGATCAAAAACAAGTTCTCAAATACATATAATGCAAGGACTATACTGGCTGTTCATATCATTCCATCTTATGCGATCAAAATTTACTTAGCTATTTCCCAACTATTGGGCATTTAGATACTCTCACCTGCCTATACTCTTTGCATTCAAAATCTATGTATATTTTAAGGAAAAAATTGGCATAAATTCCCAAAGGGAGAATTACCAGGTCAGAAGTGTAGGTATTTTTAAAGCTCTTGATACAAAATGACTTTCAGAAAGACTATCAATTTACATTCCTATCAATAGAGCATGACACTGAAAGGAGCCATTTAAAGTGACCACATTTACTGTCCCTCAACAGAACTGTCTATACTCACCACCTCTCCTAAGCTTCTATACCCCATGGGATTTTTGGGAAAATCACTCTCTTTGGATTCCCCCGTGCATTTCCCTTCCTCAGCAGGTTAAAATAGAATTTGTTATGCCATTTCTTCATATTAAAAAAAAACCAACACAATGAAGTGGCCACAATAAATTAGGCAAACAGCAGAGCTGCAAGAGTTTACAATTCATTGTCAACAAATTTCCCTTCCTCAGCAGGTTAAAATAGAATTTGTTATGCCATTTCTTCATATTAAAAAAAACCCAACACAATGAAGTGGCCACAATAAATTAGGCAGACAGCAGAGCTGCAAGAGTTTACAATTCATTGTCAACAGGTTAAACAGTCTCACAGAACTTCCTTCCTAGTATTCCTGGGGACTAGATGCCCCACCACCTCCCTCTCACCACACTTCAAAACTCATACCCAAACTGAACCTAGCGCATGCCTCACAAAACTTGCACTCCTTCCTATACAGCTAATACCTACGATACACCATAAATGCACCCAAGTCAAAAACTAAGGAGTCATCCTAAAATGCCTCTTCTCTTAGTCCCACAATCAATAAGTCCAGGATACTTTTTGATTCTGCTCCATAAAACTATCCGCAAATTACCCTGTCTATAATGCTCTACCTCAGGCCCCACTATGTCTCTAAAGATTACTGAGAGGCCTGCTACCTATGAGTACTGTTCCCAGCTGAATGCTGTCCCCAGCCTAACTCCTCCCCCACCTCTAATCAGATGAATTCTTCTAATACGTAAGTCTCATCTTTGTCACTGCTTAATCTCCACATTTCAACATATGGAAAAAGCAAGCAATAAATGTTCAGTTCCTCTCCCAAGGCACCACTTTTGGTTCTCCATGGAGACTATTTACTACCACAGTTGCAGGGGGTTGAGGTGAGTTATGGATTGTTCAGAAGAGCTGTCAGGTGATGTTGCAGAAGTGAAATAACTACACAGCAGGATGAGATACAGCATACATATCTCTTAACCCCTAGTTTCTTTTTTTTGTCTTGAATTTGTTATGCCATTTCTTCATATTAAAAAAAAACCAACACAATGAAGTGGCCACAATAAATTAGGCAAACAGCAGAGCTGCAAGAGTTTACAATTCATTGTCAACAAGTTAAACAGTCTCACAGAACTTCCTTCCTAGTATTCCTGGGGACTAGATGCCCCACCACCTCCCTCTCACCACACTTCAAAACTCATACCCAAACTGAACCTAGCGCATGCCTCACAAAACTTGCACTCCTTCCTATACAGCTAATACCTACGATACACCATAAATGCACCCAAGTCAAAAACTAAGGAGTCATCCTAAAATGCCTCTTCTCTTAGTCCCACAATCAATAAGTCCAGGATACTTTTTGATTCTGCTCCATAAAACTATCCGCAAATTACCCTGTCTATAATGCTCTACCTCAGGCCCCACTATGTCTCTAAAGATTACTGAGAGGCCTGCTACCTATGAGTACTGTTCCCAGCTGAATGCTGCCCCCAGCCTAACTCCTCCCCCACCTCTAATCAGATGAATTCTTCTAATACGTAAGTCTCATCTTTGTCACTGCTTAATCTCCACATTTCAACATATGGAAAAAGCAAGCAATAAATGTTCAGTTCCTCTCCCAAGGCACCACTTTTGGTTCTCCATGGAGACTATTTACTACCACAGTTGCAGGGGGTTGAGGTGAGTTATGGATTGTTCAGAAGAGCTGTCAGGTGATGTTGCAGAAGTGAAATAACTACACAGCAGGATGAGATACAGCATACATATCTCTTAACCCCTAGTTTCTTTTTTTTGTCTTTTTTTTTTGTCTTTTTTCGTGTCCGGCAACGGATCGCAACCTTCAGTGTCGCACCCGTACCGGACCGGGACCGGCAACGGGATCGCAACCCTCGGTGCTGCGCCCGCACCTCGCTCAGCCAGTGAGCGGGAACCGGTCTGTATGTGGGATCTGAACCCTCGGCGGAGCGCCGCCGTGCTCCCAAGCAGCGCACTGTAGCAGTGCGCCACCGGAATGGCCCCAACCCCTAGTTTCTTAATGGTGTGCAAAGCTGTCAGTAACATACACCCACAGAGATGCTCTTAATAATAGGTGGGGTCTTACCAAAGTGGAGAACATAGGTCCAGTTCTCCTTTCTGAACTATTATAATTGGGGCTAACTTCACTATCCTGGAAATGCTTATACTATCAATATGCTTTAAAGCAGGGGTGGACAAACTATGGCCTATTGGCTATTTGGTCATTTTTGCAGTCTTACTGGAACACAGCCACACCCCTTTGTTTACACATTGCCTACTGCCTGGCCTTTTTAAGAAACTTTGTCAACCTTTTTTTTTTTTTTTAAAAGATGACTGGTAAGGGGATCTTAACCCTTGACTTGGTGTTGTCAGCACCACACTCTCCCAAGTGAGCTAACCGGCCATCCCTATATAGGGATCCGAACCCATGGCTTTGGTGTTATCAGCACCAACACTCTCCCTAGTGAGCCACGGGCTTGCCCTTCAACCCTGCTTTAAAGGAATGTTTACAAACATCAGACTCTCCTTCGTTCTGAACTAAGTCTGCATCAGGAGGCCACATCGTCTGGTGGAAAAAGGGAAAAGTACACTCAGTAGCCATTTTTCCTCAAGGGTATCTCTACCTCCAGCTGTCTCTAGAAAGATGGTGTCAGCAGTGACCCCCAACTCTCAATTTAGCCACCTTTCATCAGGGTGGCACCACACTGAGTCTGGGCCGAGGGCCAGGGTCATAAACTCATTCCTCTGCACTAGCTGAACTGCTCTAGGAATCCAAACAGGAAAACATACCTTATCAGAAGTAAAGCTTATTGCAATTCATTTAAAATCTTTATTAAATACCTAAGGTTAAATTGGTCTTACTAGTATCACTCCTTTCTAATGCAGGGTAAAATTTTAGTGAGCCATTTTGGATTTCAGGTCAGACTTCCATAATTTGATTGTATAACCCCTGGGCAAGCTGCTCACCTCTTTACAAGCCTATCTCTCATCTGTGAAGATGAGCTCTAAATCTCAATTTTTAAAATCCCACCCTAACCATTACTTCTAAAAGTAGGAATCTTCTTATTTGTATTTTGTGTGTGTATGTTTCTTTTTGTTTTTTCTGAAAGTAGGAAGCTTTTGAAAAGACTTCTGATTTTTCAACTATAGTATTTCCTATGTGCTGGGGTATCTTCATTCATAACAAGAGTAGTTTTAAGGCTAACAGTTTTGCTATTCAGCACGAATAGGCTTATACCCATTTTTACCTTAATCAATGTCATCTAAGCAAAATCTGTAGGAATCACAAAATCGGAACCTATTAGAAAGGAAAAACATTAATCAAAAGACATTTCTTGACCGATGATCTTTAAATTTCCTTTAAATGTCACTGAAAGACATTTAGCAGTAAAACCAAACCCTCCAAAATTTGGAAGTACTTGCTAAATGTCTAAAACAGAATTGCCCATCATAACTTACTTTGATGATGAAAAGGCTTTTATCTGCACTGTCCAATACAACAGACACTAGCTACATGTGGCTACTGAGCACTTGAAATATGGCTGGTGAGACTGAGCAACTGAATTCTAAATTTTTTTTTTTTTTTTTTTTGTCCTTTTCCGTGTCCGGCAACGGATCGCAACCCTCAGTGTCGCCCCCGTACCGGACCGGGACCAGCAACGGGATCGCAACCCTCGGCGTTGCTCCCGCGCCTCGCTCAGCCAGTGAGCGGGAACCGGTCTGTATGTGGGATCCGAACCCTCAGCGGGAGCGCCGCCACGCTTCCCAAGCGGCGCACCATCGCAGTGCACCACGGGGCCGGCCCTGAATTCTAAATTGTATTAAATTTTAATTAAGTTTAAATCTAGCCAGATGTGATTAGTTGCTATAGTATTGGGCAGTACAAGTCCAAGAGATCATAAAATGTTGGAATGTAACAATCCAGAGTGTTTTCTGCTATACAATTCTTTCCCTACTCCTACCCTTTAAGTGACATTTGTAAAAGCATATTTTTGATGTCACAGTATTTTCATAACAGGAATTTGAAGTGTTTCAAGAGAGTACATACAAATAAAAAGGATTTTTTTTTAAGTGAAATTTTCCTCAATCATGTTTACCACATTAATGTGGAAAAGAAGTGACAGAGTACAGGAAACAGTATCACAACCAGTAGGATATGCACAAGCACCCTTTTCTATATTGCCACGCTTCAGTCTGAGTTCCAGGTCAAACACTTCCCCACCAAAGGCCAATCCAATACTTAACCATAAATATCAATTTTAAATTGGTCCTATTAAAACTAACTACAATTACACACATCTAATTGGGTCCACTATACTCCCAAAGCATTTCCCAGTATTCCCTCCAGATTTTTCAATAGTAAAATGTGTAAAACTGTTCTGCACCTACCACTCTTACCTGTCAGCTGCCTCACCTCACTGTATGGTTCTTCCAGGCACAATTTTTGCATCAAATTCAATTCTCTGGGGTTCTGCCCTCCTCCTTCTGGTGCCTACGAAATCTGGAGAAATAAAATACCCTAACCACAAACCCCTCTTGGGCTCCATAAGTAATGCAGTCCCTTGGTTCCTATTCCTGGCCTTAATTAGTAAATTATTTCATCAAGATCTTTGAACTCCAAAAATTCCTGTCACAAATGTAATCAGATTCTAAATAACTTTAAAGTTTTATTAAGCAAGCTTCTAAATTCAGAACAGTAACAAACTGTTTTAACCATCAGTCAAAAATTGAAAGACCATCTGGGAATGATGAACGTATTTCTTTCTTACTACTTGTTTTATTTGTTAAAAATATAGCTTCAACAATATATGCCAAGTCCTGGTGACATAATTACGGATCACTCCCTGTCCTTGAAGAGGTCACAGTCAAGCAAGAGATTTATATACATAAACAAAATAATACAAATGAGATAAACACTTTCTTAAAGTTTGCATAAAGCACTGTAGGAGCCCACCCAAGCGAACAGGTTTATCTGCATAGGGAGTCAAATCTGTCTAATTCCAATTGCAGCCTCAGAACAGCCACCAGTGGACTCTCAGATCTCTTAAATGAGAAAGTGTTATTTTTATCTGAAAATCCAGTTGATTAAATCCCTTTCTGATTTTGGAGTTGTAATTTTGTGATTAAACTTTTTAACATCTATCTAGAAGAAACGTGGAAGTTACGAAGTTGTACTGTGAAACAGGAACACAGTTAACAAGAACTCGATACACACTTGCAGAATAAAAGAACATGAAGGCGACTCTTACTGTACCTTCTCTGATTTCCTTCCTTAATAATCACCAAGTTTTAGAACATACTGGGACCCCTCCGTCCTTAAACACCCACCAGTTGAAGACACTGAGCAGCACATCATTCAATTGCTCACCACAAATGTGCATGTTACGTTCAAAGCACCAAGGGGGTTGGGGTGAAAATCTTAACTGCTCTTACAAGAACCGGCAGCAGTTTGGGAAAACACATCCCACGGCATCCCACGTGTAGGTGAACTTGGGCTCTCCACATGGTCAGCTTGGAGGACATCGAGAACACACACCGCTCACACCCAGCACTTCCGAAATTGTTAAATCGTGACTTCGGTCACCCCCACCGGCCTCCAAGCCAGACCTTTAATGGAAGGCACGAGCGGTAGTCTGATCCTGAGGTCAGAAGGCACAGGCTGAGCAGGAGACGGAAACTGAAGAAACAGAGATACTAAGTGATCATCATGGGGCCACACAGTAAGTTATTGGCACTGCACCCACCCATGTCTTGTGCCTGTCAGTATTTGGTTATGAATCTGAGTGTACTTTTCAAATGCTATGCTATTTAACATTTATTTATCATTTTACATTTTCAAATTGTTTTCCCTGTTTTGTCACCTTATTTGTTCCTTACTTCCACTCTTTGAAGGGGGTGTTATTATCTTCCTTTAACAAATGATGAAGCAGAGAAGTTAATTTCCCTGCCCAGGGACACATAAATAACAGAGCTGGAGTTCATTCACTCAGTTACTAATGCTTTTCAGCAAATGCGTTCATTGCCTCCTTTGTGTCTTGCACTGAGCTGAAGGGAGCTAGAAGCTGCGGAAGTATGTCTTCTTATTCTTGCTTTGCCACATACTAACTCTGTGGCCTGTCTGAAAAATTACTTGAAGCCTCAACTGTATTATTTCTAAAATGGACGTATTACCCTATTTACAAGGTCATTGAAAGGAATAAATCAGAAAAAGAGTATGAAAGGCCTGGTGTATCGGCTCAATAAATGTTAGTTTTCTCCCCTCCTTTCAGGTGTCTTTAGAATAAATTTTTAGCTTTGTTTTAAATCACTCTTCTTAGAACTTCCTCGACCTAACTTTTTTTGCAGTGAGTTTCCCTTATAGATACCTTTCCAAATCACAAAACCATTTGGGCTGAAAGTTTTGGACTTTTTTCATCAGAAGGAGGTCAGTTAATCTCCAGGAATTGTCTGAGTCTGGTGAGACAGAACACTCACATATACAAGTTACGTGAAGTGCATATATTGTTGCCTTGGGTTGAATGTCCCCCCAAAACTTAATCCCCACTGTAACTGTTGAGGGTGGGAAATCCTATTATGGTCATTGAAAGGTGAGGCCTTGAGGAGGTGATTAGATTCTAGCACTGTGCCATAATGAATAGATTAAAAATGGTGGTCACGGGTGTGGTTTGGAGGGCTTTAAAAGGAGAGTGAATGAAGAGGTTAGTGTCTCTCTCTGCTCTGCCATTTTCTGCACTGGGTCACTGTTGCCTCCACCAAGACCCTCACCAGATGTGTTCCCTACACTGTGGACTTCCCAGCCTCTGAAACTGTAAGCAATACATTTTGTTTTATAAATCACTCAGTTCCAGGTAATTTTGTTATAAACAACAGAAACGGACTAATACAATTATTTACAGATACACAGCAAGGGACAACAGAAGCATTTTGATTCCTTGTGAGCCACTCCCTTGAGGGTCAGGAAAGTTGCCCAGGGTGGATGGAGTCTCATCTGTGTGCACCCCACTTGTAGTTGCACTGCAGCTGAGAGGCCCTGGAAAGCAGATCACCTTGGGTTTTATATCCTGGAAATAGCATGACACACTAGGCTGTCATGATGCTTCTAGGATATAAATGATGAAGGCCATCCTGTTTCTAGGGAGGACTGGAATGGAGTCTGGGCCGTTCCAGCCAGTGCCTCCTTATCTCAGGATATTGCATTCCCAGCATAATCTACAGTTATTCTTAAGAACTACAAGTGAGAGAAGGGGGAGATCCCCATACTGGCCATCTGCCAAAAAAATAAAAAGAGAAAAGGGGGAGAACTGGGTTAGTCCAAGGCCACTTCGAGAGCTGTCATGCAAAGAGTATAGCAGTTTTTTATGAAACTGAACATGTGGTTACCATACAATCCAGCAACTGCACTCTTGGACGCTTATCCCAGAGAAGTGAAAACACACGTTCACACAAAGACCTGTACATGAAAGTTCGTAGCAGCTTTATTTTTAAATGCCAGAAATTGAAAATAACCCAAATGTCCTTCAGTGGGTGAATGGTTAAACTGTGGAACATCTATATAGCGTGGAATATTACTCGTCAATAAAAAAGAATGAGTTGTTGATATATGTAATAACAGATAAATCTCAAGGGAATTATGCTGAGTGAAAAAAAGGCAGCATCAGGCCGGCCCGTGGCTCACTCGGTAGAGTGCGGTGCTGATAACACCAAGGCCACGGGTTCGGATCCTATATAGGGATGGCCGGTTTGCTCACTGGCTGAGCGTGGTGCTGACAACACCAAGCCAAGGGTTGAGATCCCCTTACTGGTCATCTTTAAAAAAAAAAAAAAAGAAAAAAAGGCAGCATCAAAAGGTTACATACTTTATGACTGCATTTATGTAGCATTCTTGAAATGACAGAATTACAGACTTGGAGAATAGATTAGTAGTTGCCAAGGGCTGGAGGTGGTGGAGAGGAAGGGCGGTGGCTCAAGGCAACCTTGTAGTAGAACTGTTCTGTATCTTGACTATAGTGGTCACATTTCACATCTACACATGAGATAAAATTGTGTAGAAAATAATATACATGCTCACATACGTACCAATGAATACATATCAAACTGGTGAAATCTGAATAAGTTCAATGGATTATATAATATCAGCTTACTGATTGTGATATTGTACTTAAGTTATGCAAGATATTGCCACTGGGGGAAACTGGATGAAGTGTATATGGGATCTCTCCAATTTATTTCTTACAACTGCATATGAATCTAGAATTATCTCAAAATAAGAAGTTTTTAAAATTACACATAAATATGTAACGTCTATTTTATTCTTATAGACGTATTTTTACATTTAAACTCAGAAGAAGTTTCTCAGTAAATTACTTTTCTCATTAAAAAAAAAATTTGAATTATGGAAAATTTCAAACTTAAATAAAATTAGGAACAATAATATAAGGAATCCCTAATATTATACTATAACATTTCACCCAGTTTCAACAATTATCAAGAATTTACTAATCTTGTTTTATCAACCTCACTTTGTGGTTTGTCTATTAGATTTTGCTGGGGTATTTTAAAGTACTTCCCAGACGTTCTGTTATTTTTCCCATACAAAGTACGGTGTGCATCTCTAAGAGGAATTTTTAAAGATAACCACCATGCCGTTATTATCTCTATTAACAAAATTAATAATAAGTTCTTAATATCATCTAATACCCAGTTCTTATTCAAATTTCCCCAATTGCCCCAAGGATGTCTTTTTTTTCCCCCCTTCTTATTTATTTATTTATTTATTTTACATTCTAAAATGTTGCAGAGCAGTTGCGGAGTTGGGGGAGAAGGGAAGGCACGAGAAATAGGGTGGGAAGAGACAGAAGTTGGGGGGGCGTGGACGAGGCCCGTGGCACCCCCCTCAGTCCGGCACCAAAAATATCTTTTTATAGTTTTTAAAAATCAGAATCTTATGCCTACTATCTTTCTTTTAACCTTCAACAGTCCCTTCTTTCCATTTTCCCTTTCTTTTTATTATGCCATTAGTTTGGAGTTTGTCTTGAGAAAACTAGATCATCTGGCCTGCAGAATATCTCACACTTGGGATTTGGCTGCTTGTTTCCTCATTTCTTGCTTCTTGTACTCAATATTATGTTTTAAGGATTTGTTCATGTAGTTGTAAGTAGCTATAGCTTGTTCATTTTCATGGTGTGAGCTATTCCCTTGATGACACATCACAATTTTATTTGTATTAGAAGGCATCTTTTGGGCCGGCCTGTGGCTCACTCGGTAGAGTGCGGTGCTGATAACACCAAGGCCACGGNTTTTTTAAAAAAAAAAAAAAAAAAAGAAGAAGGCATCTTTTCTTTTTCATGTAACCATTTTTGTTTTTCTTCAGAGTACTTAGCACTACCTAACACTGCAATCCTTATTGGGCATATAGTGGGTGTCTTATTTAATTGTTTTGAGGGCAAATATCAAGTTTTTTTGCATCTCCCAGAACTCCTTGTATATAATAGTGAATTGGTTAAAGGACGTTTTTTAATCTCTAAAATTCTATTGAAAGCTACTCAGCCTGGGTCATGAGTTTTAGTGGCGGACAACAGAATCCATTCTAGCTAGCTTAAGAAGAAAATGATTTATTAAAGGAAATTAGGCACACAATTTCCAGGAAGACCTGGGAACCAAGCTTGAATGCCACACGGAAACAATACAGGAACCATACCTGTTGTTTCAAAGGAACCTGTTCTGATGGATACCAGTGCAACCACTGCCCACCACTCATCACTTACAATGTTGAGAACCACACAATAAAACCTGTGCTGTAACTACTCTGGAAGAACCAAGTGCTTCTGCCATAAGATCCAGTTTCCCTATTTGTTGCTGCCACCCCACAATGCTTACTTCTCCTTTCAAGTTAGAACCTTAGTTACAAAGGATTCTGGAGATGGAGTTTTTAGCTTTCTAACTTTAAAAATAGAGGAAGGCATGCTAGAAAGAGAAAGGAGGTGGTGTTCAGAGAGCTAATCTACAGTAACTGCCGGAGTCACTAATTAACACTGTAGCTGAATGCGTCCAAGTTAGAGAGGCCATGCAGCGTAGGAGTAAGAACACTGGATTTGGCTTATGATGTTGACTGTGACATAAGTAGGTATGTGACCTTGGGCAAGTCATTTAACCTACCTGGACTCAGTGTCCTTGTCCATAAAATGAAGCAATTGGACTATTCTTAAAAGATCTTTCTAGCTCTAATCATGTATGATTCAAAGACAATTTAATACATTATATCTTTTGATTTCAGCAGTCTTTTTCTTCAAAAAGTAGGTCTTGTTAGTCAGCAATATTTGTATCTGCAGTTTTCTATACTGTATTTGGTTGGTTCTTTTCTGCTTTCATTTCTGCTTATTACATTATTTCCTAAAACACCTTGGTATCTGGCATGGCATTTCTGGGTACCGTTTCCAAAGCTGGTTTTTTGTACAGGTATACAATTGATGAACATAATGAATTGAAAATAAGGAAACTTCTCTGTCATCTGAATAGGAAGTCTCAACTTGTTCTTTCCACGTTGGGTAAAATGGTTAAGAAAAACATCCCTTACTTTTCCCACTCATACCAACAAAGCTAATTCCTCATTATTCTCCAGGATGTTTCATAATCAATAAATGTTTGTAAGTAAAGGCTTTGAAATCTGTAGGTCTACTCATCTATAATCCTAAGTATATTTTTATTAGTCTCA
>NW_007728002.1:49905-50375 GCF_000696425.1 Galeopterus variegatus | reverse complement strand
TGTTTCAATAAAACTTTATTTAAAAAAAACAGGTGACTTGGCTGGATTTGGCCAATGGGACATAATTTGCTGACCATGATCTAGACTAATAAATGTTGACAATAAACATATATGCTGCTGCACATGACTTTCTCACTTTTTTTCATACTACCCTGAGGCCCTTCTAGGTCTCAAACATCATCTCTAGGTCATTATTGATATATCTACCAGATGATAGCTCCCCAATGTCTGGGTCTATCAAAAATAGTGGACATAGGAGCATATACAACAAAGAGTCATAAGCAGGCTATTTCCCACATACCAGACAGTCTGAAAGTTCACTCTAAATTTTATAGCCTAGGCAGCCATCTAGGGACCCCTGTGTGGTTTGAGTCATTTCTCTTCTTCTGAGCATCAGTTAGCTGAAACAGTGGATTTAAAATGTAAGGCTGAAGCTGGAACCATGATTAGGAAAGTGTCAGAATTTCACT
>NW_007728002.1:48137-49318 GCF_000696425.1 Galeopterus variegatus | reverse complement strand
AGTTCAGCCAAGCAATGCTCCTTGACTTTCTCTATTCCTTATTCACTCTGCCTGGGAAAGGTAGAGTGAGTCATCTGATTGGCACATTTGGGAAGAATAAGCCAGGCATGCTTGGCTCAGCTCCTGACCTTATTTTTTTCCTCTTGAGATTCAATGTGCTTGCAGCAAGCACAATTTCTACTCTGTTACTCATGCCATAAAATCCTTCCCAGTTGGAAAAATTATCCTGGTCCAATGATGCCTATGTTAGAAAGTCTGACTATTTCTGGATGGTGTTAGGAGGCCCATTTTACTCTTGCATTGAGATATCTCTTCCAGTGTAGTCTTTATCAATAATTGAGGGCACGTTTTGCCTACCTGCCTCTTTGTCTTATTGCTCAATTTGTTCTGAGCTCAGGTGATAGAGAGGAGTATATTAAGTATATTTTCTTATATTCTATATTCTTGATGCTCTGGCACCTCGAGCCTCAGTGACCAGGGAGAGACTGGCCCTCCCAGGGCTATCTACTTCCTAGAGACATAAAATAACTCCTCTGTGCCTTTCAGATGCAAACTCACCAATGCAGAGCCCATATTCCCCAATGACCTCCCTTATCAAATTCCCACACACCAAGCCAATATTTCCCTGCCCCAGTTTATTTAGGGTCAGGTACCAGACAACTCAGGACTGCCGCTATACCCCAGAGACAACTGAAATTGTTAAAACTAACCAATTCCAAATCTGCTCACCCTACCTTGCCTTGCCCTTCCTCAGGCTCATGCTTTGCCCTTGTGCTTTCTGCCTCTTGCCTGACCGTGGTGCTCCCCCTTGTGGCCCTATGTGGTATGAGATGCTTCTTCCTCTTGGGAACTGTGAGTAACAAACTGTGATGACAATGACAGTCATCTCTTGATCTGTTGCCCTCACCATCCCTAAATAATAATAAAACTTACATTTTTCAAACAGGGAGTTATAATTGAGCCCCTCCAAAGGCTCCAACAGATATCTTTAGAAGGCAATGCAGAGTGTGACTTTATACCTCAGTCACTCACATCATTTGTCTCTTTTTTCCTGACACATTGTTTTAAAACCAGGAAGATGGAAACAGAGTTAGCCAAATTGGTGGGCCCTGACTAGCAGAAGTTTGCTCAGTTATTATTTATTTTTTGAGACTCTAACCAGTGATTTTCTAAAAAAAAAA
>NW_007728002.1:43228-47389 GCF_000696425.1 Galeopterus variegatus | reverse complement strand
AAAAAAAAAAGTAATTTACCTAAGAATTTATTAGTCGATCTACATCTTAAGTATAAAAAATTCTCAAGTGTTGTCAACCCAAGAGAAAACGTAATTCAAGCCCTCAAGAAACTTATGGTACATTGTGAAAGCAACATTAGAAAAATTAAACGGGCCAGCCCGTGGCTCACTCGGGAGAGTGCAGTGCTGATAACACCAAGGCCGCGGGTTCGGATCCCATATAGGGATGGCCGGTTGGCTCACTGGGTGAGCGTGGTGCTGACAACACCAAGTCGAGGGTTAAGATCCCCTTACCGGTCATCTTTTTATTAAAAAAAAAGAAAGAAAGAAAAATTAAACAATTGAGATGATTTAGTGTTAAAACGGTATGGGTTAAGTAAGGTTTGATGGGAGTTAAAGAAAGGGAAGAACAGTTTGAAAGTGGCATGAGAGGTAGATCTCAAAGAAAGATTTTAAGTTAAACTATCAGAGAGGTGGGAGTACTCTTTGCAAATTATTTTGCGTTGGAGGGGGAAAAAAAGATTGTTTCTTATTATGGAAAAGATCAAGCATAGGTAGATCTAGATGTTCAAATTACATCATCAGGAATCTGTCACTTGCTATTCTTGGCTTTGCCAGGCACTGCACTTTTTCTAAAAGTTCCAACAGAAAGTTTGGGCAGGGCTCTAATTGGACCAGCTTGGGTCATGTGCCCTTCATTGAACCCATCACTGTGACAAAGGGGCAGTGGTTCTCTGATCAGCCAGGTTTGGGTCACATGCCACCACAGAGCGGGCTGGGGAGTCAGCCACAACCAAATCTACAGACTGATAGTACGGGTTTGAAGATTCCCAAAGAAATTCTGAGAAATATTACCAAAAGGTAAAATTGATTCTGGACAGAAAAATGCAACAGTCTTTGGCATAGTGGAGAAATAACATGAGTAAGGTAGAGAGGAAGGCAAAGAACAGTCTGATTTTAATCCATATGAAGAAATAGGAGAAAACATATTTCAGTAATTCAGGTGGTATAAAATTACGGAACTTTAAAAGTCAGACAGTACAGTTTGGGTGAGTCATTAAGCCAGGGAGATTCATTTTAGATTCTGATACACTAGAGTAATGTGATGAAAGTAATATTACAGAACGATTAATTAGACAAGCACCAGGGGATAAACTGTTGTCAGGAAGGCCAGATGAGAAGATTTTTTGAATAATCCTGAAATGGTTTGATAAAGATTCATGCTAGACAGTAATAGTGAAGGGAAGACATCAAGGTAAAAATCCAGATAATATTTTCAAAGAAATGACAGAGTTGAATATATTCAGAGGGGATGAATAAAAGGAAAGCCAAAAGGGATGCCAAAGGTTTTAGCTAGAGTCACAAAGGCATTACTAATAGAAATTTGTAAGGAGAGTGGGTTTCTCCTTTTCCCGTTGCTCCTGTCTCACAAGTCTGTTCTCTTATTCTCTGTGTGATTTCTATCAAATCTAGCAGACTGGATTGAGGCTGCTAGAGGTTTTAAGTACAGAAAACTTATGAAAGATTATGGTATCCCGCCTCCACCACCATTTGTGATTCCAAATAAAAACATTACATGGTCAGATAAGCATAAGAAAGTCCAACAGTCATGATTTGTCACATGATGCTATGTTTAAAATTGCAAATATTGATGCCTTGTTTAAAATGGCAAATATGGGGTTTTACAATTTTTTTTAGAAATTTACTTGCTGATACCCTAATTCAAGATTATGTAATCCAGCACTACCCATTGGTAATAATGTCATCACTTTTCACCCATACGTTGGAAATACATGCTTTTAGACTACAGATTTTCTCTCTCTCTCTCGTAACTTTTAAAATAGTGCTTGAATACAGCTGAAATTCTTATTTATAACTTCCGGCTGTTAAAAAAAGTATATCTCTCTAATTTTAGTAATTAGAACTATGTGATAGGGCTATCAACTATACATAGGCAGAAGGAAGAAAAGAGAGAAAAGATGATCAGGTGAAGATTTCTCTTGATTGGGGAGAAGATTGACATTAGCACCCAGGAGAGGAGATCCATCTTCCTTTCCCAGCTTCCCTTTGGTCACTAGAGCAGAAGGATGAATTTTTCTTCATTTTAGGAAACTGCAGGGATTGGATGATTCACTGGATAAAACGTAGAGAATGTGATAATGAGAAAGGAAGTAAAACCAAGACTGGAAAAAGAAAGCAGAGAACCAACTCACAATTTCAAAACTATTGACTAATGGGTTAATGGAACACACAATTAGAGCAATATCTAAAGGACCATAAAAACTTATAGCCAACAGTTGTACTTGGATGTCTTATCAGTAACCTTTCACTGCTACATTTTAGACTTTTCTCTACGTCATTAAAAAATAATAGCTAACACTTAATGCCCATGTAGGCTGTGTCAGATTACTATGCTATATGTAAGGCATTTGCATGCGTTAATAATTTAATCTTCACAGAAACTTTATAAAGTTTATCATTATCTCTGTTTTACAGACAAGGTGACCAAGTCTCAAGACAGATAACTTGCTTGAGATCACACAACTAGATTTGATTCTGCTCTATAGAATGAACACCAAAACTCTGGTTTTCATCATTACATTATATTATATTATTTTTCAAAGAAATAGAGAAATGCTAAAATTTCTTTTAGCAGGGTGACAATGTTCTGATCTGAAAATCAGGATTTTTGCTGCTAATGAGTGAGGACAGAGAAGAACTGAGGATAACTACTAGGATATCAGGATATTGGGTAGATGTTTGACTCCATTACCAATTGGTGGTCAAGATATTTGTAATTCAGATAAAAGGTTTTTCAAAAAGTTCCTAGTGTGTGGCTTCTATGAGAAGCTGCCTGTATGTTTGTGAAAAAAATACAGAAAGAGAGGGAGAAAGATGCTCAGCCATTCATTTACTCTTGTTTTCAAATTTCAGGATTGGAAATTCAGCATCTTTGGTCTATATCTATGAGTAAAAACTAGACAGAAGTGTCAGCGTCTCATCACTGCCCTCACTTTCTCTGGGTAAAAGGGAATTTTCATAGTACTTGGAAAACATTTGCAGAATATTATGTGAGAGAATATGTGAATATTCTCTCACATAATAAGTGGGTAAGGGTGAGTTGGCAACAGAATGTGATGGAAGCAGCTGTAAATTGTTCCATGGCCAAGGAGTCTTCCTAATAAATTACCTCTGGTCCTAACCCAGAACAGTGAAGCCAAGACGGGAATTCAAGAGCAAAGTCGTGAAAATTAATCTTTCTTGCTTATTTCTATTTCTCTGTTAGAGATTAAAGGGAGAAAAAAAATCTCAGATTCCTCTATGTTGTAGAGGCTACCTAGAAGCTGGTCCTAACTCTCACAAGGCATCATGGAAAGAAAAAGGAAATTTAGCTGACCTGAAGCCAATGGGTTATAATTACATATTAAATACTTATATTCCCAAATAAAACAGATGTTTTTGACTGGGGCTGCATATCAGAATCATCTGTAGATCTTTATACAGATGCTCAGGACCCATCCCAAGCAATTCTGATCATTACAGTAGGGATGTGATGCAGAACTCATTTAGTTGGGAGTATCAGAAAAGCAATTCAAATCAGTCTCAACCAACAATTTGGAGTGGGTTGTATATTAGTTATCTAAGGCAGCAAAACAAATTACCCAAAGCTTAGCAGTGTTTTAAGCTTTAAGTGTTTCTGTGGGTCAGGATTTGGGGGATGACTCTGCCTGGTGATTCTTCCTCAAGGTCTCTCATAAAGTTGAAATCAAGGTGCCAGCAGGGCTTCAGTCATCTAAAGGCTTGACTGTGGTTGGAGGACCCACTTCTAAGATGACTCAGACACATGGCTGGCAAGCTGGTGCTGGCTCTTGGCAGGAGGTCCTACTATTTTGCCAAATGGGTTTTTGCCCAGGACAGCTTTTATTCTCACAATACATTGGCTGGCGCTTCCCAGAGTGAGAAATCCAAGAGAGCAAGGCAGAAGCAGATTGATACAATTTTACGGCTGGGATTAAGGTGTCCTTGAATAGGAGGAGGGAGATGGTATTCACAGGTCTGATGATCTGTTGTTGCAAAGGCTGAGGACCACGCTCATATAGAGTTTTTTTTTTTTTTTTTTTTAAAGATGACCGGTAAGGGGATCTCAACCCTTGGCTTGGT
>NW_007728002.1:22492-42771 GCF_000696425.1 Galeopterus variegatus | reverse complement strand
GTGGCCTTGGTGTTATCAGCACCGCACTCTCCCGAGTGAGCCACGGGCCGGCCCGAGAGTTTTAGGTCCTAGAGAAAATATGCCATATGTTCCACCATGCCCATGCATTTTTTATATGGTGAAAATGATTAAAATGAGTACAAGGGAAGCCATGAAAGGGAAAGAATAATGATTTTAAAAACCCTACGGGTTATGGGTGACTCACTTCTAGCCATGGGTAATAGGCTTAGATGTTGTCTAATAACCCTTTAACACCTTTAATATTTGCAGAGCCCTTTAGAGTTCCTCAAATGATTTCATAACATATTATTTAATCTTAAGAACAGTCTTAGGTTTGTGGGATGGAGTCAAGAGGGTTGGGATTGAAAGGTGCAGCTAATAATAGCAAACACCCACCAGGTGCCAGGCATTTGACTGGATGCTTTATGTGCATTAACCTTTTTAATCAAAGACCATGAGATAGAAATGAGTATTTTCAGTTTTGAGAGAAGCTTAGCTTCCTTAGGCTTGGAGGGGTTAAATGCCCACACTCAGGCACCAGTGTTGGAATGGGAACCCAGCCAAGTGGAAAGTGGATGGGACTTTCCACTTGGCTGAGGTAAGAAAACCTGCCCATCCCGTGCACTTTCCACTTGGCTGCTTCGTTCTTCAGCATGACCAGCCATTGCTGTCACTTCTCTCAATGCTCCGTCCTTGACTTCCTCCTCCTCTTCTGGAAGCACAGGACTCCCACAAAGACAGATGACACTGCAAGTACAGGCCCAGATTTACTGTTCCCTAAGAACGGATTTTTTTTTTTTTATGGTAACAGCTTGTATTAGTCTGTTTTCTGTTGCTTATAACAGAATACCCGAAACTGTATAATTTATAAAGAAATGAAATTTACTTTTTACAGTTTTGAAGGCTGGGAAGTCCAAAGTCCAGGAAACACATCTGGTGAGGGCTATCTGGTGTGGGTGGTGACTTTCCACAGCAATGCAGGGTGTCACATGGTGAGAACGGGCTGAGCCGAGAGTGCTAAGCTTCTCACTCACTGTCCTTATAAAGCTGTCATAACCACACCCATGACCACCCATTAAACCACCAATAGATTAATTCGTTTCTGAGGGCACAGTCCTCACAATCTAATCACTCCTTAAAGGCCTACCTTTCAATTACCATAGTAGGATTTCCCACACTCTTAACACTGTTATAATGGAGACTAAGTTTCAATACGTGAACTTCTGGGAGACACATTTAATTCAGCACAGACTTAATGCAAGCCTATTGGAAAGAGAAAAAGAGACAGAAGAAAGTATACTGGATTGGAAAAGAGACCTAGTTCACAATTTATACTGAAATAAACCAAACAAGTCTGGCTCTAACACTGACTATTTGAGTGGCCTCAAATAACATCCTGGAGCTTCATTTTCCTTTGTTATCAAGTGGATTAATACTTCTTAAGGTTGACCTAATTTTCATGGATGTGGTAGGACAGCTGGCTTTAAAGATGGGAAGCACTTTGAGTTCCTACATGTATCTGGGTGAAATAAATGATTTTTAGGCAGTATATATCATCTCTATTACTAATGACTCAAACTTTCTAATCACTCTTATAACTTACAAATATGTCTAAATGTGAATTGAGTCAAGGTTTCCAACAGTGAGATTACTTCTCCATGTTGTTTGGTGGTTTACTAACAGCATAATAATAATAACACCTGAAATCATATAATATACATGTCGACTTGGCCACAAAATAAATCTGCTCTTTCTAGCAGCTGTAGACCAGCTAGACAACCTGTCATCAATCCAGTATTGTCAGGGAGCTCATAGAAGGGAACTTAGAAGGGAACTTCTTTTCTGATCCTTGCACCACCTCTGCAGGACAATGAGAACCATGTCAAAATAGAGGTCTAGAGGATCTCTCATCTTACATGCTCCACACATCCTGGTTTCCAGAATACTTAAGTCAGTCAGATCCTCATTGAAGTCTCTTTCCTTTGATCCTTTCAGTCTACTCCTGTCAATAAGACAGACAATCACTTCTGTTATTACACTAGAGTCTGCCATAATACAGTAGACTACATGGTTAAGAGCATGAACTCTGAAATTAAATTTGAATTTGGCTCTTCCATTACTTGCATGACCTTGGGCAAGTTACTTAACATCTTTGTGCTTCAGTTTCCCCATCTGAAAAAAATAGTATCTCCTAATAGAGTTTTATGAATATTGAATGAGATAATTTATGTAGGGAGCTTAGAATGGTGGCCGGTATATGATAAGCACTTTATAATTGATAGTTATTTTGATTATTATATGTATTTAATATAACTAGGTTACCTTTTCAGAACTTCAAGATTTAGGCAAATGGTTGTTTAGTTAGGGAATTCAATAAGCACTTATACCCTGTCTACTGTGATTAGTATTATTGAACTAGACAGAGAAGACGTGAAGATAAGCATAGACCTAAACAAATTAGCTTTAAGTGCTAATATCATCAATACTGATGCTTTTGTGCCTTATATTACCACATCCCCCATCTGGAAAATAGGAAGAGGGACAAAAAAGTGAATATTAGGATAAGCACGTCGTGACAGAGTTCCTGCTGGGTCTATCTTTTGGCTGGAGAGAGACAGCAGCTACTCACTCATGGAGATAAGTTCAAAGAGTGTATTGAACACGGTGTCTTGAATTGAGTAGCTAGAAATTGCAGATACTCTTCTGTCAGCCTCCCATAGTGCAGCTTCTGTGATATTATAATACAGTGAGCACAGAATGTCCTAAAGTTAAAAGACTTCTCTGATTGTTCTTGGATTTTGAACTATGAAGACCCTTCATAGTATTTGATAGATTGGGTGGCCAAGAGCAGTGGAGGTATAAGTGACTGCAAGCTAAGTGCAGCAACCGTAGCAAGTTGGTCATAGAGTTTAGGACTAGCCTCAGAATTCAGTCTAGCAGGGTGGTTAAGAGCTCACTATGTGGGCTATAAAGACCTGGGTTCAAAGCCTGGCTCCAACACATGTAGACAGTATGACTGTGGGTAGTTATATTACCTTTGAAAACCTCATATTTACATGGTTGTTATAAGGATTACATAAAATTATGTAAAGTATTGTCAATATATACGTAAGTGACTGCAAGCTAAGTGCAGCAACCGTAGCAAGTTGGTCATAGAGTTTAGGACTAGCCTCATAATTCAGTCTAGCCGGGTGGTTAAGAGCTCACTATGTGGGCTATAAAGACCTGGGTTCAAAGCCTGGCTCCAACACATGTAAACAGTATGACCGTGGGTAGTTATATTACCTTTGAAAACTTCATATTTACATGGTTGTTATAAGGATTACATAAAATTATGTAAAGTATTGTCAATATATACTTTTCAAAAAGTTAAAAATATGACTGTCATACAAATATGAAGTGAACATGTCTCAAATAATTATTAATGTGTTAATGAGGGATCTAGCAAGATGGTAAAGCTGGTTCAAAGAGAATTGGAAACAGCAAAATATTTGTGGTGGCTGAAAGAAAAGTGCTTGAATAAGAGCTTTAATTTGATACAAAACTAGTTAATGTATAGAGCAGCAAAATTGTGATTTTTAGGGTTATCATTTCTACCAGAAAATTACTTACATGTGTACTATCTCTACTAGATAAATTTAATTTGTCTCATGAACAGCAGTTGTTCTCAAGCGTGGGTGATTTTGCCCTCCAGGGGACATTTGGTATCATCTGAAGACGTTTTCAGTTGTCACAACTGGGGAAGGGGGTGCTACTGATATCTAGTGGCATCTAGCCATGCACAAAAGTATTATCTAGCCCCAAATGATAATAGTGCTGAGGTTGAGAAACCCTATCAGTTTCTACAAGTTAACATCTACCTTTATGAGATTTAAAATGTCCAAATCAAAATAATATACTAAGTCAAACAAAGGTACGCATTCCTAGAGAATGGGATAATCTTGGGTGAGTTGGCTAGACAATGCTCAGATAACCCTGAAGCGATATGCAGGAACTCCTTTAGCCCATTTTCAAGTTTTAGAAAAAAATTTTAACAGCACTTGACACCATACATAGCACATGGTAGGTGCTCAATAAAGGATAGTTATTATTATAAATTTACAGGTCACTAGGTAGAAGTCCAAATGCTCATAGAATAAAATAAACACAGTACTAGACCCCAAGTCTTTAAAGAACATTACAGCAGCAGCAGCAGCACTGTTGGAAATTACTTTCTTGTTGGATTATTTCATCATGGTCACTCTGAGGTTTTAAGAAAGTCCTAACGTATAACCTTCAGACTAGTGGACGGAAGGTCACATTTAAAAATACAGTCATGCTCTCTCTTCCTTCCTCCTGCCGTGTGGTCTGCTTCTACCCTCTGGATGCCTGCCACTTTCCGCTACAAGTAGAAGCAGCCTGAGGCTTACACCGGATGCAGCTCTCCTAGAATCTTAAGCAAATAAACCTCTGTTCTTTACAAGTTAAAAAAAAAAATACAAGTCATATTGAAAAATTATCCTGAAATTTTCTAAACTAAAAAAACCAAGCCTCTCTTTCTGCCTGAGAAACTGTACTACCAAATTGACAGTTCCCAAGATATCCTTAGGAAATCCATTGGATGTCTGATGTAGAAAAAGGTATGGTAAGGTAAAATCTCAGGATTTCAGTCTGTGACACTTTCGATAGCCAAAATGTATTCTATGGGCAAATGGTATATGCATGGTATCCCAGAAATAAGAGATGGGAATTGTTTGTTTTTGTTTGTTTTTTTTTTTTAAGAAAGAAAAAGCAGTAAGGACAGCTAGACCTTCTTGAAGAGGGCACTGCCTTGGCTCACTGAATAGAAGTAGCTCTGGTGCCAAGCTGGCAAAATTTGCTGGAAATCCATTCTCTAGGGTGCTAGTGAAAAGCTGCTCATGGGGAGATGTTTCTCTAGAGGAGCTCCACTACAGACCCACACTACAGGAGCTGAAACCTGGAGAAGTCATGCTGCAGGCACCTGGCAAGCAAGTGCACAGGAACCAAAAACCAGAAACTCTCTTCCTCCAAGGTTCTCCAGCGCCATCTACTGACAAAGTATAACGTCATGCCATTTGGCAAAAGGAAAATATTTAAAGGGCCCAGATTCATTTTCAAAGATGCAGCAAAAAGGGAGAATTTGGAACTAAAAGTCAATAAAATCAGTAACGGACACAAGAGTGATTCTGCAATATCTTTGGAGGCTGATAATAATGATAATTTCAGGCTTGTGTAATCCAAATAACAGTACAGTGTGGGCCCTTCTTGGTCTGCAATCTGGTATTTGTGAACTATGGAGCAGTAATTCTGAAAGTGTGGCCCCTGGTTCACAAATATCAGTATCACCTAGGAACGTGTTAGAAATGCAGATTCTAGGGACTTACCTCAAATGTACTGAATCAGAAACTCTGGGTTTTAGGAATAGTAATTAATGTTTTAACAAGTCCTCCAAGTGATTCTGATACATGCTAAGGTTTGGGAACCATTGCTATAAGCAGGAAGTTCCAGGAACTTCCTTGTGCAAGATTGAAAGGAAGAGTCAATAGGGGATTTCTTTGTATGAGCTTTATTCTCAATCTTTCATCTTGAAGAAGACAACTTAACTTCTCTAGGATCTGGAAGTGGAGCATATTATTATGTCTCTACTTTTGCATTGATGACATTTCTGGACTCATGGGCATGGATGCATTAGATATTCTCACTTTGGTAAGAAACTTTGCTTTTGGTGTTCTCTCACCCTCAGATCATGCTTCCCTGATTAGGGCCCAAAAGCTGCTACTGCAATTTTCATCTATTTCTGGCTGTGCACCAAGTGGAAAGTAATGCCTTTTCCATATTCCTGCTTCTTCCTAACTCCCCGCCATTGATGAAGTACTGAAAGCACACCTAGAGCTACAAACCTATGGTCAGCACAGCCAGGCAGTGGCTTGAAAGCACACCTAGAGGGGCCGGCCCGGTGGCGCACTGGATAAGTGCGCCACTTGGGAAGTGCGGCGGCGCTCCCTGAAAGCACACCTAGAGCTACAAACCTATGGTCAGCACAGCCAGGCAGTGGCATGGAGCTTCCAGGAGCTCCCCACTGCTTCTTCTCCCACAGATAACCTCATGAGTTGGCTTGCCTCCTTGGTTAGGTAGGCTCCAAAAGTCCAGAACAGAAAACTTCATTTTCCCCTGACACAGATCTTGCCTTTCCAAGCTCCTCAATTTGCTCCTTTCAAGGGAGAGAGGAAGAGATGATATATTCTAATGGGCTATTTTCCTGCCATTCTTTGATCTAAAATGAAACATGTATGTATGCATGTTTTTGTGGTGTCAGGATTGTGACCTACCCCCAGTCCAGCCACTAGCTAGCTGCATGGTTGTTGGATAGGTCACCAGCTCTGTTTTCAGTTTTCATACTGAGATACAGAGCATTGGACCAGCAGATACTGCTCCAACAAGTTTATGATTCTATGTAATATTGCAAGCCTGCTGGGCTTGAATCTCGTCCTTTAGTGTAACAGTTTGTGTACTTGAACCTCAATCTTTAATATAATAGTTTGTCTCTTAAACCTCCTCCCATCTTTAATACTAAGCACAATGAGGCCTTTCTTTAGCAAATTCATCCTAAAGGGATTGAGATTATTTATTCACAGAAAGTGAAGACTTAAGCAGATTTGCTCCTTGCCAAATATATATTGTTTCTTTCTAAATAGACACAATATCACCATTAACTGCTTTGATAAAGAGTAACTGTAATGTGAAACAGCACATACAGAAATGAAGTTGTGGTATTCTTTATTTCAAATTCCAGATTTATTTCTCACTGATAATAGTAATACTTCTTCCACAAATTATGTGCATGTTTCCATTTCAAATGTCTGTTGCTCAGGTTTTTGTTTCTATTTTTGTTTTTGCAAGAGAAATGGACTTTCTCTGACCTATTTTCAGATGCTGAAATGGGGAGAAAAGTCAAGTGTAATGATTCTTAATCAGCAGGGCCATTCTTCTCTAGGGGAGAAGAGGACATTTCAGAAATTCTTAGAAGTTTAATAATCATATCTATATTATATTTTTATCTTAAAGAACAAAATATCTCCCACTGCTGGATAAAATCAAGGCCTGGGAGCATGTGCAGAAAAAGGCTGTGGGAGATACTTTCAGTGGCTTTCCTTTTTCCTCCCCCTTCCTTGCTAGAAGACCCTTGACTTTACTGTGTGGCAGTATCCCAAGGCAATGAGTCATGATTGGTCTGACCTCTTCCCAGCCTCCCTTATGGTGAGAAGTGACTATATGACGCAGTTCTGATGAGAAATGAGAGTAGAGAGATACAAAGAAGTTAGGTCAGAGAAAGCCTTGGCCACACTAAGAATTTCGAACTTTATCTTTATCCCACCCTACATCATACCAAGTGCTGTTGATATCTCCACCTTAAAAAGACAAAATCAAGATTTAAAATAGCTTGATTGAAATCATATAGCTACTAAGTGGATAAACTGTAATTTGACCCTAGATTTTGTTTTTGTTTTGTATTTTTTGTACTGTGTGGGACCCAAACAACACCCCTAATCATTACTGAGTGCAAGCTAGTTGGAAAAAATGAAACAATGGGAGGTGAGTGAATGAGTCTGTAGAGAATGGTTAAAGTTAATGAAACAATATGTTTTATATTTACAACAAGTGAGACAGTTGTGGGCAATCTGTTTGTTGTTGATTGGTACATAATTTAAATTCCAGCACTGAAAGAGGCGTCAAGAAATCACACAATTAGATCCCCTGACTGTGTTTCTCAAAGAAAAAGTCCCCTGAATTCCATATGATTGAAGTAACTTCTTATTTTTGTGGTTTTAGACAACTGGTTGACAAAAATAAATAAAACACAGGAAAAAACCCCTGTTTGTAATAGTCTCAACATAACATATAGGTATTTGACATGCTAAAAAACACAGTAACAAACAAAACATAAAAAAAAAAAACCTCAGATACTGCAGCAAATTGTTGATTTATTCAATGTGACTACTACTCCCAATAATGCTATTATTTGCAGGTGGTAAGTGTTGGTATGGGATGGTACACAGCAGCATTTTCCAAAACCTCAGATACTGCAGCAAATTGTTGATTTATTCAATGTGACTACTACTCCCAGTAATGCTATTATTTGCAGGTGGTAAGTGTTGGTATGGGATGGTACACAGCAGCATTTTCCAAACTGTGGGTTATAATCAATATTAAAAAATTAAAACTTAAAAAAGGTCACAGTACGTAAGATCAATGTCTTGTGATACTTGATGTGTGTGTGCATACACATCCATGCATAGACACACACCTACATCCACACATACACACACGTACACAAACACATAAACAATGGATTTTATATATATTGGATTGTGATGTAATACTTATTTCTTACTCTGGGTTCCAGTCAAAAAAGTTTGACAGTCATTGGGACAGAGGAATTGACTTACTGTTCGTGAGCTACGCTGTATCTATGCATTCTCTGTAGTCAGAGCAACTCCTTAAGGCAGATTCTGTCCATTG
This sequence comes from Galeopterus variegatus, assembly GCF_000696425.1. Classification (NCBI taxonomy): domain Eukaryota; kingdom Metazoa; phylum Chordata; class Mammalia; order Dermoptera; family Cynocephalidae; genus Galeopterus; species Galeopterus variegatus. Next base: position 34,251 of record NW_007728002.1, on the reverse strand, counting down.
GCATGGATATTTACTGTTCCACATGTTGGGAAAACCACGTATGATAAAAAAAAATAAACACGCAAAACAGCAGCTGTCATTGTACCATACAGTACATATTGTATCTTGATTAAGGCTCTTAAATATATTCCTTTGAATTTCTCAATTCACCCCAGGAAGGATTTGCTGCATTCCATCTTTATGTTGTTACTTGCCAACCTTGGAAATAAATATAAAAAGAAATTAATGAAGAATTTCAATTCTCATTTTATTAAATATTCACAACAACGACTGTAAATCTAAGGATGTTAAGATAACAGGGATTCTGGAGCCAAAAATGCTGGTCTCCTGTAAAGAACTAGATTGAGTCCAAGTCCATTCTTTTAATCCTTGCATTACATTTTAAGCATATTATAAGATATCAGATATCCAGTATCATTTGCAATTGATATAATAATCCTTGACTTCAGGGAATGAAATAGTTTGAGGACTAGAAGAATATCACAAAGTATGGCTGGCTGTGGTATAATTCTTATTTTGGAGTATTATCCTTGATGTGGAAAAAGAAGTATAATAACACTTGAAATCTTTTTTCTTCAAAGAAGGAAGCCTAGCTGAATACTTGATTTGGCTTAGAAATTCAATGATAAACCTACAATATTCTTCTTACACAGCTGGTGTTGGAGAACACACATTTTTTAGTGTAGTATTGTATCTTTAATATATGTAAAATGTAAAAATAATTATACTCTTTGGCCAAGCAAGTGCCACTTCTGAGAATTTACCCCAGGGATATAATTCAAAAAGAAGAAAACCATAATACATAAAGATATTTTTACAGCACATTATTTATCAATGTGAAACACCTGTGACAACACTAAATATCCAACAATTAGGAAATGGTTAAATGATCTTATGTTAATTTGGACTATTATACTAGATAATTATACTGCTATTATTTTATAACTAGAAATAATATTTTAAATTCAGTGCAGAAAAATACCCATAGAAAAATACAAACATCTGATAATTAAATTTTTACTTTGCAATTTCTTATTCCTTTCATTTGGAACCAGACATTTGACATCTCTCTTCTGAACTAAAATGTCAAGGTGAAGTCTTACATCTCACTTCAGGGTGCAAAACAGAACTCAGCCTGGAGTCTTAACTGGGAGAGAGAGTTTCATTACATAACGAACTCTATAAAGCTGTGTAAATACTAAACACTAATTTAAAAATAGAAATAGGGCTGGCTGGTTAGTTCCGTCAGTTAGCACGTGGTGCTGATAACACCAACGTCCAGGGTTCTATCCCTATGCTGGCCAGCTGCCAAAAGAATAATAAAAATAAAAAGTAAGAATAAAAATAGAAATAAGCATGGCTGATTAAACAGTGTCCTTGCAAAGCCTTGTAAAAGAGAGACTGATGTGAACAGCAAAAAGACTGGAGGTGCACTCATTAAAATGTTAATATTGATAATTGGTGGGGATACAAGTGATTATTTCCTCCCTTTTGCTTTTATATTAAAAATTTTTTATAATTAATATGCTTTTATAATAAGATAAAAAGAAACATTTTCAAAGGGAGTTTGACCATTCCTGGTGGCTAGACTACTCTGTTATAGTGAGAATAGGTAATGATTAAATTTTGCCTCAAACTTTGGATTTAAATAAGGATTGAATTAAATATACAAACTTTATGTCCTTATTCTCCCTTGTTTTTATTTCATTAATAATTAAATTCAATTGTGGTTTTCCTTTCATTATTATTACTATCATAATTATGATTTTATATACTTAGAACGAAAAATTAGCTGAACAAGTTTATGAGATGTTATGAGAAAAAACGTGAAGAGTATCCAGTTGAAACATTTGAGCAGCCTCCCCAGCAAGCTCAGTCTCATTCATACTCAGGGTTAAACCAGCCTATGCTGAGGATCCCGCCAGACCAACTTTGCTGGGATACTGTGAATGAAAGAGATAGGAAAGGTGGTGGGTTACTATAAATAAAACAGTCACTTATTTATGCAACTGAGAAAAACTAACAAATTTTGGAGGTAGGAAAAGCTGACTGCTTTTGATATTATGTCCGTTCTAATGTTTCTGTTATTTTTTTTTTTAACTTTATCCAATATCTACAACATAAGCAAGGTAGCCTTAAGTGGCATAGTTGAATACTTCCTTACCTGCCTCTAGGATATAGGCAAGGAAAGAGGAGAGGTGTCATACACATGGAGATTCACTTTATTGTGAGCTCCTGTCAAAACAGGCTGTACTCAGGCGTTGGAGCAGACAGTAAAGGCTAGATTTGGAATGTACTGGACACAATTTACCTGAGCCACATGACCAAGCCTCCTTTCTACCTTTATCAGCAGGTAGATCGTAAGACCAAACTCCAGTGTATGACTTGGCTTCTAAAGGAGAATTAGACCTGAGCATTGGCCATTATTGAGAAGATGGAGAGGTACAGGTGTCCCGCATCTGAAGCATCCCTGGAAGCATCTGACTAGGGCTGGAAAGAGGAGCCAAGAACTCGCAGAGAAATGGCTCTGGCTCAGGTGCTATCATTTATGAAGGCTGAGCCCCTCCCATCACCCTACAGTCTCTGTATACACTTATGTTGGTGTTCTGAGCTTTATTGTGGGAGGCCTGTCTCTCATCAGAGTAACAGATGGTGGGTTGGTGGACACAGCTGGCAAGGATTATAAATTCTACTTGCAAAAATAAATTTTAAAATGGTCTTGAAATTTCTTCAAATAGGTTCATGCCTACATAAAGGGCTGATCTTAAAATTAGGAATGTGTAGGATCAATAGGCTGCCTACTTGGGCTCAGTGCCCTAGTTAGAGAGTAATTTATTGAAGACATAGTAAATCTAATCCTTATTGTGAGATGATAGCATTCGGACTAGGGCAGTTGTTTCTCTCCCCCCAAAATCATATAATATTCTTCACTGCTGTAGTGTTCATACTGTCTTCTCTTGAGCCAGGTTATGATTACATTTTGCCTGTGTTGGCCATGGAAATATTTTTACTCAAAATAGCTCAAATATAACAGCAATTAAATCTATAGCTTTGTCCTCCCAATACACTTTTTCATCCTTCTTCTTCTGTCTTGATTCTACCTCCTGCCCCGATTTCCCTTTGGAAAATTTTAAAAATCAGGTCTTCAGTGGAGTATTCAATTACAAGATAGGGTATATGATTCAGTCATGGCCAATCAGCATATGCTATCTCCCTGGCCGTAGTGATCTGTTTAGCAGTCATGTGACCCAAGAAGGGCCAATCAAAATCTTCCCTGGGATTTTTCAGCTAAGATGGAAAACTTTAAAAAAAAAAAACGTTTAAAATAAATAATTTTAAATATATGCAAAAGTAATGAGAGCATATGAAACTTCTTGTACTCAATACTGGGCTTCAACATTTATCAACGAGTGGGCAATCCTGAAAAAGGCAAACTGTCTTTTTATTCTGGGGCTGTTGGATGTAGGATGAGGGTGCTTCCAACAAACATCGTGTCTGTCAGTGGAGAGAGTATGACTTCAAAAGAAGCCCAGGCAGAAAGTAGAATTGAGGCAGAGCTGAGGACCCTACTGGAGCTCCTTAAAATTCAGCTGAGCCTGAAACTACTGCCACCCCTGTACTTACTTTCTTTTCGCTTAAGCCAGATTTAGGAGGATTCCCATCACTTACAAAAAGTGCTAATATGAGAACCTTAAAGAAATCCTCAATAAATATTTTTTTAAATATTGTGTTTATTTTTTAGGTATTTAATAAATAGAAACTCATGGGAAATGTTTAAGGGAATAAAGGAGAAAGGGGGCTCTAGACATATTAAAACAAAATTACTAGCATTTAAATTTTTTCTCTGCCAAAAGGATAATTTCAGTCCCACTGTAATAATAGCAATCCACAAAATATTTTATACTAAATAACATAAAATATCAATAAAAGATGTAACAAAGGGTAAATATTTTCACCCCTAAAAAAATAGCATTTAAATTTTTTCTCTGCCAAAAGGATAATTTCAGTCCCATTGTAATAATAGCAATCCACAAAATATTTTATACCAAATAACATAAAATATCAATAAAAGATGTAACAAAGGGTAAATATTTTCACCCCTAAAAAAACTGACAAATAAAAACAGTCTCCAAACCCAACAAAACCTCTGAATTTGAATTGTCTTCAAAGCAGTGAATGAATGAATACAATCACTCCTACATTAGCACTCTGGTATGTCACTCTTGGATACGTAATGAACTATTTTCCTGGCTGTTCCTCCTCTACCATCCACTTTGATGGCACAATACTTACACTTTTTGCTAGTTCTTGTATTAGATCTTCATACACTTGTGAAAAGAGGTCCTCTTCAGATTTTGTTCCATCTAGGTAAACTGAGAAGGGGGAAAGAGGGAAGTTCAAGTGTTAACAGGTTTATTGATACAGTATGCTTACTTTGGCACCTGACATCTCTTGCAAATGCCAATAGGTTTAAGCAAGGAACCCAAGACCATAACTTAAAAATAAATTCATAGCAATTAAAGAAAGAAAGAAATAGATCACAGCTAGGTACGACAGGTCAAAATTTTGCTTTGTTACAGAGAAATCCACATTGGCTGCTATGAAAATTACTTCAATAAAAACGAAAATGAAGAAGTAAAAAGTTAAGTGGCATTGTGCATATGGCATTTTAGAAGCACTGAAGAGATGCCTCCCCAAAAGACTTAAGGGAGGAGGAGTCTCCAACTTACTTATGCAGCAGTATTGTCTGTGAAGTTTCTTAAACCATGCAGCAGTCTGGGCTCTGCCACATAGGTACTGAGTCAGAATTCTCCAGGCCAGGACATAAATATTTTTAATAAATCTAGCATAAGCAGTTTTGGAGAAACAGTAGACATTAACTAGGTTAAAGAAAGGAAAGGACCTTCTAGTCAGAAAACAGCACAGGTAGGGAGGTACAAGAGGACTCTGTCTGTAAAAAAAAGATGCACAGTTTGGAATGGTTAGAATCTTGGGAGGCAGAACAGCATGAGAGATGAGATTTTAGAGTAAGGCTGTGCCTTAGTCTTTAGAGGCCTTGATGTCTGGCTGTATTTTACCCAAAGAGCTGGAGATAGTTGAAGGTACTCAGAAAGGGCAGGAGCATGGTTAGATTTGCACTTTAGATGGAGAGGGAGAGAAGAATGGTAAGAGGACATTGCTGCAACCAGTGGTCCAAGATGCAAGTGGGGTCGCAAGAACCACAGCTCCGGTCCTGGGGATGAGCTCCTTGTGCTTCTGCAGGCCCTGACATAGCTACATATCCTGAGGGCCAACAGGCTTCTCACAATATGGACGAGTCCCCTGTATTCTGAAAAGTTTACATCAGTTCTGATTCCTCTGCCTTATCCAACAGCCTTCTGCCAATTTCTCTGCTTTGAGCTCTAAATTCCACCAATCTGTTCTTAGCTTAGGTTGACAGGTCCAGATGCTTACCTCAAAATCACTACACTATGTCTCTCAGGCACCTCAGCCTCATTAAGTGCAAAACAGACTTGCATTCCTCCCTTACAGATCTGCAACTCCCCCGCTTTTTCCTGTTTTCCAAAATAACACCTGCCAGTTCCTGTGGTCATCCTCAACACCTCAATCTCCCGCACCCTCCAAACCTACTCAATCACCCAGTTCTACTGAGTGTCAGCATCCAATATCATACCCTCTAAATCCATCTGCCACCCATCCAGAGGGAGCTTACTGAACCAAGGATTTGAATCGATCATGTCCTTGTTTAAAACCTCTCTGCACAGAGCTTCTCACTTCTCGTAGGATAATAACCAAAGTCCTTACCTGGCCATTTGGCCTTGCAGCGTCTGGGCAGTCCTGTATCATTAGCATCAACTCTCTCCCTGGCTCTTCTCTACACAAAACTTTCTCCATCCCAGCCTTCTTTCAGGGGCTGCTCGTTCCTTCTGCCCCTTTTTTGTTGTGCCAAACCCACTGTGTGGGATGATCTTCCATCCCCCCAACCCACCTCCCTTTGTCCAGTTAAACCTGTTAGAGTTTGGTTTAAATGTGGCTTCCTCAAGCAAGCATTCTCCGATCACTGGGACTTGGGCAGCCGCCCCAGGCTCTGTGTCGCAGCACTTACTACAGCTGGAAAGGACATGGTGGTACAGCTAGTGTCTTTAACATCTCTTCCCTGACGGAATGTTGTTGTGTGACAGTAGGGACTGGGTCTGCCTTACTTGCCTTGCTATCTCCAGGGCAGCACCTTGCACATGGAAAGCGTTTGATCAGTACTAGTTGAATAAATGACCATTCAAGTTGACAAGCTATTGACAGGAGCCATAGAGAAACAGGAACCAGAAGAACCAGTTGTGGACAAGGGGGAGCCCAGACTGCTCCTGCTTAAAGTAGCTCTTAAAGTATCTTCTACACGAGAAAAATGCTTCCCAGGTCCTTTTTTTCCTGTACTTAGAGGAAAACAACAAGTAGAAGGACTCACATGGAGGGAGAAGAGGTGCTTACCAACTTCCCACGTGATGCTCTCCATTTCTTGCCTGTGCTTTAGGTACATGGGCCACTGAGAAAAATGCTTCCCAGGTCCTTTTTTTCCTGTACTTAGAGGAAAACAACAAGTAGAAGGACTCACATGGAGGGAGAAGAGGCGCTTACCAACTTCCCACGTGATGCTCTCCATTTCTTGCCTGTGCTTTAGGTACATGGGCCACACGTGGCCGTCGAAGTACCCTGGGGGGTCTGGAGGCTCGTAGACCCTTGTACTATCAAAACACGGAGGAAACTTTATGTTGGTAGAAATACACGATTGATAAAGTAAATTAATGATGGTCAGGATAATGGAAAAATCACTCAGAGATGAAATCTAAACAGGATTAGGATGACTTGTTTTAGATTCAATGGCAGTTAGAAAGACAATAAAATGGATTTGGTCGTCCGATCCTAAAGTTAACTTTGTAATTCACTGACTATCATTCATAATTACTTTTTTCCCCTCTAATGCTTCATAAAAGAATTAACAGACAAATATCAGTGTAAATAAATATCAGTAGAGATACTGATATGTTGGATTACACTTTAAACTAATTGTAACCGTAGCAGAATACAGGTACATTAACTTAAAATCATAATCAACATTTGATTTCTTCATTTGAAGATTTAGGAGAAATAATCCAAATAGCTTGCTGGAGGCCCTTTTCTTAGAAAAGTAATGTGCATTACTCCATGAGCATGTCCATTTATGGAAAAAGGTTTTGCTCCCTGTATAAAAGAGTTAAGGCTTCTCTTGTTTGAAAAACTACCTATACCCGTTGCTCAATAATATTGCTTTCCTCGTTTTTCCAAAATTTTGTCTTTTTAATTACAATCCACAAAGATGATTCCAAAATTTACCTCCTTCTCCTTTTACATTCATCATATGGAATGGTCAGAAAATAGCTTCTGCTCCATATAGTGTCAAGGGGCCTAAAATAAAGAGCATATTTAATTCACAAGGTTTTTTTCCCCATTCATTTGGAGTCAATATTGGAGTGGGGATACTTACTTATAATTAAAGAGAAGAAAACCTTCGACGATTAAAATGGGAGTCTCCTCAGCACCTCCCCTGTCTGTCGATACCAGAGAGTGTCTTGGGTTTTCCATCCAGCAGGAAATGGCTGACATCATTTTTTCCATGTTAAGCGCTTCAAGCACTTCAAACAAAATAAAAAACATGAAATCAATACAACATTTTGTGATGAGTATATCTAGGGCTCTGTAAAAGTATAAAATAACACCATTTTATTTACACTTCAAGACACCTAATAAATATTTTAGATAACAAATTTAAACTCTAATGTTGATAAACCAATATGTTTGAAACATTTTTATTATGAAAAATTCAAACATATACAAAGTGTAGTAAAATGAATTCTCATGTCCCTATTACCAGCTTTGATGATCATAAACTCATGGCTAACCTTGCTTTGTTTATAACTTCTACTCTCTCCGGACTACACAAAAAATGAACAATTTTTGGAAGACACAATATCTATAGATAAGTTTGAAACAAGAATGACACACTGGGGAAAATATCTGTGATGTATTTGGCAAAGAGCTAATATCTTTAATATATAAACAGCTCTTATAGATAAATAATAATAAATCATAAAAAATTACAAAGGACACAAATACGTTATTTTCAAACTCTAATATGTTCATACTTTTTGACCTTACAATTGTGATTTCAGGAAAATATCCTATAACAATGGTTCTCAAAGTGTGGCACGTAGACTGGCAGTATCCACATCACTTGGGAACTTGTCAGAAATGCAAATTCTCAGCCACACTGTAGAACTACCGAACTGGGCCATCTGGACTTAGAGGTTTTTTAAGTGGAAGGTTTTTAAATTATGGACTAATTTATTTAATAGATATAGGACTATGAAATCATAGATATAAGACTATTAGGATTTTCTCTTTGTTCTGGTGTTAGTTTCAGTAAATGACATTTTTCTAGGAAATTATCAATTGCATCTAGTTTTCAAATTTAGTTGCATAATAAGTGTTCGTAATATCCGTTTATCTTTTTAATGTCTCTAGGATCTACGGTGGTATAACCTTCCTTGCTTTTGACATCTATTTGTTTCCTTAGGTGGCTGGCCTGTACGGGGACCCAGACCCATGACCTTGGTGTTATAAGGCCGCTCTCTGCTTTCAGTATCTATAATCTGTGCCTTCTCTATTTTTTTCTTAATCAGTCTTGTTTAACCTGTCTGAGGATTATTCAGATTCCTGAATCTGTAGGTTTATGCAGAATACCAAATTTGTGAAGCTTTACACCATTACTTCTTTGAATACTTTTTCAGACCCACACTCTCTTCTCTTTCTGAGATTCCAATGATATAAATATTATTATATCTTTTGTTATTGCTCCACATTCCTGTTCATTTCTATCCAGTATATTTTCTCTCTGTTGTTCAGACTGAGTTCTATTATTCTGTCAAGTTCACTGATTCTTTCTTCTGTAATATTTATTCTATTGAGCCCATCCAGTGAGTTTTTAAATTTCAGTTACTGTATTTTTTTCAGTTCTAAAATTTCCATTTTTTTTTTTCTGATGTAGATTAAACAAGGGGTTTTAAGCTCTTTGAATATAGCATACATCATGCAGGTGCTTTTTCTTCATTGCCTTATTTGATGCTCTCTTCTATTTGTTTCTGATGTAGATTAAACAAGGGGTTTTAAGCTCTTTGAATGTAGCATACATCATGCAGGTGCTTTTTCTTCATTGCCTTATTTGATGCTCTCTTCTATTTGTTTCTTTTTTTTATTTCTTCTATTTCTTTACTGACGCTTTCTAATTTTTCATGTTTCAAGCATGTATGCAATTGCTTGTTGAAGCCTTTTCATGACGATGGTCTAAAATCCTTGTCAGATAATTTTGACAGCTGTGTCATCATGGTACTGGTGTCTATTGACAGGTGGGGGTGGACTCAGCTTCCTGCAGATACTGGTGTGTGGGGGGAGGGTCCATGAGAGGAGCAAGGGGAAAGTAGGGTGCTGGCTCAGCTTCACTGCTGCTGGGTAGAAGTAGAGGGTCAGCTGTCCACTGGTCCTGCTGACAGTAGCTCACACTAGCTGGGAGAGGTAAGTGCAGGGCCAACCTGCTCCACCTCACCTCTTTGCTGCCAAGAGGGGTAAAAAAGTCAGCTGCCTGTTTGGCTCTGCTGATACAGCCCCTGTGGGTGATGTGGAGGCCAACACACCCCACCCTGCTGGTGCTGAGGAGGCTAGAAGTCTAGCTCCCCACTTGGCTCTGCTAACACCATAAGGGGAGAATGGTTTTTCGCCCTGCTGGTGCTGAGGCTAGAAGTCTAGCTCCCCACTTGGCTCTGCTAACACCATAAGGGGAGAATGGTTTTTCCTTTTGTGTTTGACTAGAGTAGGGTGGATATTATCAAAACAGTTTTCTATTCTGCTAGGTCACCCTTTCCCTGGCCCTTTGATGATCGGAAACAGGTTTCCTAGTGCCTTTTTGTCTGTGCTTACTGATGGTTGCATGTTACACACTCCCCCAGCACCTCATCCTGGACGTGGGGGAGTTGAAAAGAAAACCTGCGGAACACATAGCCATGTCATTCCTCAAGTCCCGACGTCCCTAGCCAGCTTGCTGTCTTCATCTTTCAGTCTTCTTTTGTTTGTATCATGCCCAGGCTTTTCAGTTATAAGAGTGAGGACCAATAACGAATGGGGCTAAACCATCTTGGCTGGAACCAGAAATCCTATAGCTGTGATATATCTTTATTATCATTCAATTAAAAATATTTTCTGATTTTCATTGTGATTTACCTTTTGACTCATGGAATATATAAGTGTTTTGCTTCAGATAAAATGTGATGATGTTTGGGACTTACTTTAAAATAATACAGAAGGAGAAAGTAGGTGTAGGTGAGAGTATAGATGAGATATAACTGGCCAAGAGTTCATCCCCTTTAAAGCTGGATGGTGAACTCATGGGAGTTCAGTATACTTTTCTGCCTCCTTTTTATATGTTTGAAATTTTCCATAAAAATGTTTTTAAAAATCAGAAAATAAAAGTACCTCGTAATGTTCAGACACTTGGGAATTTTCTGTTTACCCTTTTGTTACTGATTTCTAATTCAGTCAACAGTGATTAGAGAATATCTCTGTATTACTTCAATCCACTGCAATTTATTAGAACTTGCTCTATGCCCTCACATATAGTCTATTTGTGCTAATTTTCCATGTACTCTTGAGAAAAAAATGTGTATTTTGCCATTGTTGGGTGCATGTTCTATATATGTCAGTTTGGTCAAGTTTGCTAACTGTACTGTTAGAATCTGTTAAGCCATTCATAATTTTTGTCTTCTAGTCCCATTACTTTCTAAGTGTTAAGGGTTGAATTTTGCCCCCTCCCCAAAATTCATATGTTACATCTTAACCCCTAGTACCTCAGAATGTGGTCTTATTTGCAAATATATTTATTGCAGATATAATGATTTGAGCTAAGGTCAAGCCGGAGAAGGGCAGACCACTATTCCAATATGACTAGTGTCCTTATAAAAGAGAAAAATCCGGACACAGACACACCTGGGGAGAACACCAGGTGAAGATGATGGCAGAGATCAGGGGGTTGCAGCAGAAGCTGAGGAACACTAAAGATGGCCAGCAAACCCCCAGGGGCTGGGGAGAGGCGCAGAACTGATTCTCCCTCACAGCCCTCAGGAGGAACCAACTTTACAGACACCGTGATTTCAGACTTCTAGCTTCCGAAACTCTGACAATATATTTCTGTTGTTTAAGACATCCAGTCTGTGGTACTTTGTTATGTTAACCCTAGCAAACTAATATGCAGAGGAAGTTGTGTTAAAATCTCCCACAATAATTGTGGATTTGTCTATTTCTCCTCTTAGTTCTTTCAGTTTTTACTTAATGTATTTTAATGTTATGTTATTAGGTGCATACAAATTTTAAACTCTTATCTTCCTGTTGAATTGATCCACTTGTCCCTCTTTATCTACAATAATACTCCACCTTAAAGTTTACTTTGTCTGGTATTAGTATAGTGAGTGTAGTTATAGCAGTTTTCTTTCAGTAGGTGTTTCCATTGTATATCTTTTTCTTACCTTTTACTGTCGACCTTTCTATGTCTTCATATTTAAGTCTGTCTCTTTTAACGAGTTTATAGTTGGCTTTAAGAAAAAAATCCAGTCTGATAATTCTTGCAGTATTTTAGTTCATTTCACTTAATGTAGCTACTGATATTTGCATTTAAATCTATC
>NW_007728002.1:20975-21791 GCF_000696425.1 Galeopterus variegatus | reverse complement strand
CTTGCAGTATTTTAGTTCATTTCACTTAATGTAGCTACTGATATTTGCATTTAAATCTATCACCTTACTATTACTTTTTATTTGTCCACCATCCTTTGATTTATTTTTCTCTTTTTGACTTCTTTTGTATTTATCAATTTCTTTTGTATTTATATTGTAATGATTCCATCTATTTCCTCTGTAAACTTAATTGTTATATATTTTTAAACTATTCTTTTAGTGGTTATAAAGATTTCAACATCACCTTGATGCACCTTAAATTTGCACATTTACCTGAAAAGCTCAAATTTTTCCTTATGATAGACTCCTGGATGTGGGATACTTGACCTCATAGCACGAACATTTTAAGGTCTTTGGACATATGCTCAATCTCCTTTCCAGAGAGGTTGTACCAATTTATACTTCCTTCTAAAGTATATGAGAGTTTTTATTTTATTGAGCTCATGCCATCATTAGGTAATTGCCATTGCTTTAAAAATCTTTGTTTTCTTGATAAGTGCGAAAAAAGTAATTTGCAAATTTTTGATTATTTTTGAAGTTGACTTTTTATTGTATATATTTTCACCAGTCAAGTAACTAACTGCTGCTGTGAATGGCTTATTCACATCCCTAGACCATCTTCCTATTGGTATATTAGTTTTTCTTATCAGTTTGCAAAAACTCATTAAAATGGTGAAATAATAATTCTTTGTCAATTGTTGAAAAGTGTTTCCTTGTTTCATTCTTACTTTGAAATAATTTTTCTCACTAACCTATGGATGAAAGGAAGAGGTAAAAAAAAAAAAAAAAAAAATCCTGGCTGCAGTTCAAGACACA
>NW_007728002.1:19680-20700 GCF_000696425.1 Galeopterus variegatus | reverse complement strand
GGTAAAAAAAAAAAAAAAAAAAAATCCTGGCTGCAGTTCAAGACACAGAACAGAGAGTCAAGGAAGGATTTTGCCTTTCTTAAAACTATCATGTATCTGCAGGAACTGATTACACAACATTTTTCCTTCAGGGTTATCAAAGTTAAAATAAAGAACATACTTTATGCCTTTAAAGAGAGCTCCTTCTGTTGCTAGTTTGCATAAGCACTCAATGATCATCTTGTTAATTATAAAAGTTAATAATACCATTAAATATAACATCCTATCACCATGATATTTTCTATGGGAAAATAAACATTTTCTGATGGACTAGTATCCTTTGGCTTCAAAACAGTGTGGTCTTGGGAAAATGGAATGAGGTGAATCCATCGAAAAAAAAGACATACAAACCTTTCTGAGCAGTAAAAAGAAAAAACAGCCACCCAGTGTTTTGACCACCAGGGAGGAAAGCTGAGAGGGGAGTTTAGAGGGTGTCCAGGCAAGATTCTCTGTGGGGCGGGGTGGGGGTGGGACGTACAGTTGCTGTGTAAGCCCAGGGCAGAGATGAGTAGAGAAACAGCAAATCAACCTTGGCCCAGCTTCCGAAGAAAAATCTACCATGCCAATGTTTTTAGTTTTAAATATAAAACTGGCAAAAGAATTTAACTGATTTAAAAAGTTGAACATAAATCAGAAGCCAAATAAGGCAGGTTTCTAAGGTACAGCACTATCTTTAAACACATCTTAGGACTGTCTTCATAGACAGTAAAGTTCTTTGAATGTGAAAAGGAAAGTGAGCACCAAGTGTATAATGTTTGACAAGCTAATGCACTTACCATCATACTGCAAAAATCCATTTTTATCTGTCTCTATCTCAGACTCTGGCTGGAAAAATAATAAAGTATCCATTAAAACAGTGTGTATGTAGGGCAGAAATACTACAATGATAGAATAAATGGGAGATGAGCCTTTAGTAAACGCATTGGAGGATAAAATCAAAGATCAGCACTGACAGATGGCGCCATCTAGTGGGTAAGTAAC
>NW_007728002.1:16779-19558 GCF_000696425.1 Galeopterus variegatus | reverse complement strand
AGGTACAGCACTATCTTTAAACACATCTTAGGACTGTCTTCATAGACAGTAAAGTTCTTTGGATGTGAAAAGGAAAGTGAGCACCAAGTGTATAATGTTTGACAAGCTAATGTACTTACCATCATACTGCAAAAATCCATTTTTATCTGTCTCTATCTCAGACTCTGGCTGGAAAAATAATAGAGTATCCATTAAAACAGTGTGTATGTAGGGCAGAAATACTACAATGATAGAATAAATGGGAGATGAGCCTTTAGTAAACGCATTGGAGGATAAAATCAAAGATCAGCACTGACAGATGGCGCCATCTAGTGGGTAAGTAACACCACTGCACTGAGCATACCTTCAGTACAAAAGGTGTATGGCTCACCACAGGCTTTTTGGATGTAATTCAATTAACTTTGTTATTAAACATTTTTGTGTCAAATAAATTATCTAAAAAGTTTTATACATACCTTGAAGAAGTCGTCCTGAGATATGACACTGCAATTTGGAAGGTGTTTCTGCAAATTCTTAGCCAGTGTTGTCTTCCCACCATTTGTCACACTTAAACCAAAGAAAAAAATGGAAAATACCAAGAAGGAAAATGTATTAAAAAACATAAAACATTTTTAAATGATTTTTTTAAAAAAGTATATTTAAAATAATGTTTACTATGTAAGAAACAATGATTTCTTTCACGGATATTGTTTTTTCTGTTGGGAAAACCACAGGCATTGGCAGATACAATGTACTAAATGATAAAAAAATAAGCTGGGAAGGATGGAGAAGAAAGTCAACTAACTATTGGGTAAGTGGACTGGGTAGTACTAAGACTTAATAATACAGATATTGTGTTGAAAGCAAAATAATTTTTTTGTCAATGGCAAAACATCACAGGGTTCACACACAACACAGAGAATATCAGTATCACATTTTAGTTCAAGTGTATAAAATTACATATAGTCGTGATTTTGTTTCAATGCACAGTGTAAAAAATGGAGGTGTGACTAATTAAGAGCCCACCTATTATGAATTCACACCTGCTCAGTGATGCCTCCTTTTCCCCATCTCTCTCTACTTTGGGGCTAGGTGGGAAGTCCATTGTAGCTTATTTTTCCCTTCTGGCTGGACTGTGACATCGAGAAGAATGGGCACCTAACTCTCCTGTGTATCTAGTTTCTCAGCATCCAGCACCCTGCATGGCACATAGGAGGCGTGTCTCTATTCAGTCATTTATTCAAAGAGTTCTTTAACCCAGGGCCCGTGTACCTCCAAAGGGTCTGTGGACAGAATTTAGGATCTCTGTGAACACAAATGGAAAAGAAATCACATCTGTATTTTCACTAAACTGTAACAGAAATTTAGTATTCCATTTAATTATAATTGTAGGTGACAGTAGTATTAACAGTACCTGTGACTTTGTAACCAACAGAAATTACAGATATTTTCATATTATGTTGCAGTTGGGGTGGATATCTTGAAGTATCATTGATGCTCATTATTTCAAATATATCACAGGTTTTAGAGCCACCACTGGATATTGTTATTTAATATGTTAACAAAGAAGCATACATATCATGATGTCACAAATTTGTTTTTAAAATTTTTTTTTACTATATTTCAATATAATTTTTTTTGTATTCCAATATTTTATTTTGTGCATTTAAAGACATTACTCTTAGAAGAAGCCAAGACTACACCATGCCACCAAATGTCCACAGCACTCCAAGGACACTGCAGATGAAAGGGAGGCAGTTGTAACTGCTGCCACTGCTACCATTGCTGCCACTACAAGGTAACACCACTGCTGCTACCAACACTGTAGCTGTATGGAATGCTACTGTGGACACCACAGCCAAGTGGGCTGCTGCTGCAACTGCCACTGCTGCAGTCACTGCCACCACCAATGCTGCCAGGCAGCCACCATCATAAGGCAAACAGCCTACTGCCACTGGAACTATCACTGCCATGCAGATGGCCCACCAAAACAACCACAACAGCCACCACCACCACAAGTGTGGCCTGCTACCACAGCAGCAGCTAAAGCAGCCACTGCTGATGTGCAAGCGAACTACTGACCAGTTGACTAACTGACACTAGGAGGGTCACCAGTAGAGTCCAGGGAAGAAGAGTAACAGAAAAAGTACTTGCTTTACCAGATGACCAGACATCAATGTAGAAATACTAGAAAGACGAAAAAGCAAGAAAATATGAGTCTACCAAAGGAATACAATAACTCTCAAGCACCAGACCCTATAGAGTAGGAAACTCTTGAAATGACTGAAAAGGAATTCTGAGTAAAAAATCTGAAGGAAACTCAATGAGATACAAGAAAATGCATTTAGACAACACAACGAACTGAGCAAAACTATCCAGGATATGAAGGAAGACATTTAAACATTAAATACTTTATGAAAGAATGTAACAGAACTCAAGGAACTGAAGGAGTCATTCAATAAAATAAAAAATAAAACTGAGAGCTTAACTAACAAGCTAGAGCAAGCAGAAGAAAGAATTTCTGATCTTGAAGACAGTGTCTTCGAACTAACTCAAGCAGACAAGAAAAAGAAAAAAGAATTTAAAAAAAAGAAAATCTAAGAGAGAGCAGAAAATCTTAAGTACACAAACATCTGAATCATGGATACTACTGATGGGGAGGAGAAAGGAAAAGGCATTGAGAACATATTCAATGAAATAATAGCAGAAAACTTCCCAAGTATCGGGAATGACAAAGAACTTCAGATTCAGGAGGCTCAAAGATCCCCAAACAGATTCAATCCAAAAAGGTCCTCTCCAA
>NW_007728002.1:14482-16173 GCF_000696425.1 Galeopterus variegatus | reverse complement strand
CCAAGTATCGGGAATGACAAAGAACTTCAGATTCAGGAGGCTCAAAGATCCCCAAACAGATTCAATCCAAAAAGGTCCTCTCCAAGGCACAATATAATTGAACTGGCAAAACTCAAAGACAAAGACAGAATCCTAAAAATAGCAAGAGAAAAGTGTCAAGTCACCTATAAGGAAGTCCCCATCAGACTAACAGCAGACTTCTCAACAGGAACCCTGTTGTCAGAAGAGAATGGGATGATATATTTAAAATACTAAAAGAAAAAAGCTGCAAGCAAAAAATGCTATACTCAGTAAAGCTATCCTTCAGAAATACAGGAGATATAGTATAGTTCTCAGACAAACACAGTAGCTTACCACCACATGACCAGCCTTACAAGAAATCCTCAAGGGAGTCCTGCATCTGGAATCCAAACAACGATAATCACTACAATGAAAACACAAGAAAGAACAAAACACACTGGTAGAACAAAAATGCAAACAAGAGAAAGAAACTGTATCTTACCACCTCCCAAAACCAACAAACACCAAAGACAAACAAAAAAACTTAAAGAAATAAACAAAAGATATTTAAAACTTCCAAATGAAAATCGATAAAATGCTAAGAGTAAGACAGTGCCTTTCAGTAACAACCCTAAATGTAAATGTAAAATGTAAAAAGAAATGGAAACCAGAAATGAGCAGGAGAAGCTATTTTTATATCAGACAAAACAGACTTTATACCAAAAACCATCAAAAGAGACAAAGAAGGCCACTATATAATGATAAAGGGATCTATACAGCAAGAAGACATAACAATCATAAATATATATGCACCCAACATTGGAGCACTCAGATATATAAAGCAAATAATATTAGACCTAAGGAAAGTGATAGATCCAAATACAAAAACAGTTGGGGACCTGAACACCCCTCTCTTAACACTGGATAGATCACCTAGACAGAGAACATAGGATTTAATCCAAACTTTGGACCAACTGGACTTCACAGATATGTACAGAACATTTCATCCAACAACCACAGAATATACATTCTTATCAGCACATGGTACATTCTCCAGGACAGATCACATGCTAGGTCAGAAATCAAGTCTCAAGAAATTTTTAAAATTTGAAATTTCAAGTATCTTTTCAGACCACAACAGATTAAAACTAGAAATCAATAACAAGTGAAATGCTGGAAACTATACAAACACAAACTATATAAACTATATGGGAATTAAACAACATGCTCCTGAATGACATATGGGTCCAAGAAGAAATTAAACAGGAAATCAAAAAATTTCTCAAAACTAAAGAAAAAAAAAACACTCATACCAAAAGCCTGTGGGATGTTGAAAAGCACTTCTAAGAGGGAAGTGCATTGCAATAAATGCTTACGTCAAAAGAATAGAAAGATTTTAAATAAGCAACCTAACACTACACCTTAAAGAACTAGAAAAACAAGAACAATCCATTCCCAAAGTTAGTAGATGGAAAGAAATAATTAAGATCAGAGTAGAACTAAATTGAACAGAGACCCAAAAAATAATACAAAACATCAATGAGGGCCGGCCCGGTGGCGCACTGGATAGTGTGCCGCTTGGAAGCGTGGCGGCGCTCCCGCCCGAGGGTTCGGATCCCACATACAGACCGGTTCCCGCTCACTGGCTGAGCGAGGCGCGGGAGCAACACTGAGGATTGCGATCCCGTTGC
>NW_007728002.1:7931-13874 GCF_000696425.1 Galeopterus variegatus | reverse complement strand
CTAAAGAAAAAAAAAACACTCATACCAAAAGCCTGTGGGATGTTGAAAAGCACTTCTAAGAGGGAAGTGCATTGCAATAAATGCTTACGTCAAAAGAATAGAAAGATTTTAAATAAGCAACCTAACACTATACCTTAAAGAACTAGAAAAACAAGAACAATCCATTCCCAAAGTTAGTAGATGGAAAGAAATAATTAAGATCAGAGTAGAACTAAATTGAACAGAGACCCAAAAAATAATACAAAACATCAATGAAACAAAAAGTTGTTTTTTCAAGAAAATAAACAAAACAGACAAACCATCACCTAGGCTAAGTAAAAAAAAAAAAAAAAAAAAAAAAACCCCCCCCCAGGGAAAAAAAAAAAAAAAAAAAAAAAAAAAAGACTCAATTAGAAATGAAAAAGGAGACATTACAACCAATACCACAGAAATACAAAGAATCATTAGAGACTATAATAAACAACCATAAGCCAACAAATTTGAAAACCTGGAGAAAAAGGATAAATTGCTGGACATATACAAACTACCAAGACTGAACCAAAAAGAAATGGAAAATCTGAACAGACCAATAACAAGCAATGAGATTGAAGCAATAATCAACAGTCTCCCAACAAACAAAAGCCCAGGACCAAATGGCTTTACTGCTGAATTCTACCAAACCTTTCAAGAGGAATTAATACCAATTCTCTTCAAACTATTCCAAATAATTGAAACAGAAGCTATTCTCTCAAACTCATTCTATGGGGCCAGCATCACCCTGATACCAAAATCCGACAAAGATACAACAAAAAAAGAAAACTATAGGCCAATATCTTTGATGAACATAGACACTAAAAATCCTCAATAAAATATCAGCAAATATAATACAGCAACACATCAAAAAAATTATACACTATGATCAAGTGTATTCATCCCAGGAATGCATGGATGGTTTAACATATGCAAGTGAATAAATGTGATACACCACATCAACAAAATAAAGCACAAAAACCATATGATTATCTCAACAGCTGAAAAAGCATTTGACAAAATTCAACAACCCTTAATGATAAAGACTCTCAGCAAATTAGCTATAGAAGGAAAGTAACTCAACACAATAAAAGCCATATATGACAAACCCAACACCAATATCCTGAATGGGGAAAAGCTGAAAGTTTTTCCCTTAAGAACAGAAACAAGATGAGGAAGTTCACTCTCACCACTCCTATTTAACATAGTATTGGAAGTACTATTCAGAGCAACCAAGCAAGAGAAAGAAATAAAGGCCATCCAAATTTGAAAAGATGAAGTAAAATTATTTCTGTTGGCAGATGACATGATCCTACAGGTAAAAAAACCTAAAGAATCTACAAAAAAAAACCTCTTTCAGTGAAGTTGCAGGATACAAAATCAACATGCAATACACAATTTCAGGACAGTTGTAGGATACAAAATTAACATGCAAAAATTAGTAGCACTTTTATACTCCAAGAAACTAGCAAAAAGAAATAAAGAAAGCTAGACCATTTACAATCATCATAAAAAACAAAAACAAAAACAAACAAACAAAAAACCACCTAGGAATGAATTTAACCAAGGAGGTGAAAGATCTCTATAATGAGAACTACAAATCTCTGCTGAAAGAAATTAAATAGGACACAAAAAGATGAAAAGATATTCCATGCTCTTTGATTATTAGAAGTATTAACATTGTGAAAATGTCCATACTACCCAAAATGATCCACAGATTCAATGCAATCTCCATCAAAATACTAATGGCATTCTTCACAGAAACAGAAAAAACAATCCTAACATTCATATGGAACAAAAGACCCCAAATAGCCAAGGAAATACTGAGCAAAAATAATAAAGCCAGAGGCATAAAATTACCTGACTTCAAATTATACTACAAAGCTACAGTAACCAAAACAGCATAGTACTGGCATGAAAACAGACACATGGACCGATGGAACAGAATAGAGAACCCAGAAATCAACTCACATACTTATAGTCAGCTGATCTTCAATGAAGGCACCAAGAACATATATTGGGGAAAAGACTGCCTCTTCAATAAATGGTGCTGGGAAAACTGGACACCCATATGTTAAAGAATGAAACTAGACCCATATCTCTTGCTATATACCAAAATCAACTCAAAATGGATTAAAGACTTAAATATAATACCTGAAACTATAAAACTCCTAAAAGAAAACATACGGGAAACACTTCAGGAAGTAGGACTGAACAAAGACTTTATGAATAAGACCCCAAAAGCACAGAGAACAAAAGGAAAAATAAAGAAATAGTATTATATCAAACTAAAAAGCTCTGTACAGGAAAAGAAACAATTAACACAGCAAAAAGACAATCTACAGAGTGGGAGACTATATTTGCAAACTATGCATCCAACAAAGGATTAATATCCAGAATATACAAAGAACTCAAACAATTTAGCAGTAAAAAACCAAATAACCTTCTTAAAAAATGGGCAAATGAGCTGAGGAGACATTTCTTAAAGGAAGATATACAAATGGCTCATAGACACATGAAAAAATGCTCAACATCACTCAGCATCAGGGAAATGCAAATTGAAACCATATTGAGATATCATCTCACCCCAGTTAGACTGGCTATAATCAAAAATATTGAGAATAACAAATACTGGCAAGGATGAAGAAAAAGGGGAACACTCCTACACTGTTGGTGGGACTGTAAATTGGTTCAGCCATTATGAAAAATGGTACGTAGATTCCTCAAACAACTACAGATAGAACTGCCATAGGATCCAGCAATCCTGCTGTTGGATATATTCCCAAAGGAAGGGAAATTATCATGTCAAAGGGATAACTGCACTCCCATGTTTACTGCAGCTGTATTTACAGTAGGCAAGAGTTGGAACCAACCTAAATGTCCATTGTTGGATGACTAAAGAAAAAGTGGTATATTTATACAATGGATTACTACTCTGCTATAAAAAAAGAATGAAATCCTGCTATTCGCAGCAACATGAATGAACTTAGAGAAAATTTGTTAAGTGAAATAAGTCAGGCACAGAAAGAGAAATACCTCATGTCCTCACTCATAAGTGGGAGCTAAAATAAAAAAGAAAGAGAGAGAGAGAGAAAGAAACATACAACAATCAGAATGATATGCTGAACTTCCAAAAGGAGAGAACAGAACTGAAGTTACCAGAAGTGGGAAAGGAGGAGTGGGAGGGGGCAAGGTAGGAATTGGTAAAGGGCCAAGAGAAATGTTACACTGTATAAAGTGTAATATACTAATTATCCTAATTTAAGCATCACATATGGCACACAGATATTGATATCAACTCTGAACCCCACAGATACAATCAACTGTTTCAATCAAAAAAAAAAAAGGTCCACAGCACTATGAAGTCCTGACTATACATCTATTCACAAGAACCTATGCTTAATCACAGATGATATTAATCCCCAAATGATTATAATCTACAAAAGGGAAGATGAACTAATAATATTTATATCAAAATTGCTTATTGTATATCATTCAATGATTACCTAAATGCCTGATACCTACTAAGTAGAAAGAACTTGATTCATAAGGTTTTCCATTTAACCTTAACAATATACAGTTGGGTAGGATACAGGTGATCTCTTTAAAAACAAGGAAAAGTGGGTAAGTGCTATCCTGTGTTGAGAAAATATTGTTATGACTTTTTTCCTCTTTAACAAAAATGTAAACCATACTGAATGTCCACAGTTTGGATACTGAGTTTTGATTTAGAATAGATAGTAAATAGGTAACTTTATTTATTTATTTTTTATTTTTTTAAAAAGATGACCAGTAAGGGGATCTTAACCCTTGACTTGGTGTTGTCAGCACCACACTCTCGCAAATGAGCTAACTGGCCATCCCTATAGGTAACTTTATTATGGTATGAGCATTCTTGATATAAAATGGTGTCATTTTTTAGACTCATTTATTTTGTTAAGATGATGCAGTCGAGCCAACAGTAATTAGATCCCTTCTTAACTGACTTAAATGGAGCCAGTGAGAAATACAGTAGTCCCACCTTATTCACAGGGAATACGTTCTGAGACTCCCAATGGATGCCTGAAACCTCAGATCGTACCAAACCCTACATATACTATGTTTTTTTTTCTATACAAACATACCTGTGATAAAGTTTAATTTATGAATTAGGCACAGTGAGAGATTAACAATAACAATAAAATAGAACAATTATGAGAATATACTGTAATAAAAGTTATGTGATTTGGTCTCTTTCTGTCAAATATCTTATTGTATGTAACATTTTCGGACCGCAACTGACTGCAAGTTAACAAACCAGGGAAAGCGAAACTGCAGATAAGGGGGACTACTGTAGGCACCCCATTTTTGTACAAGCCTTGGAGGAGATGGACTAGAAGATAATCCAGGCCACAGACAGGATGGGAAGAAAAAGTATTTAACACACCTGAGCCTAGGATCCATACTTGGAGCCCAACCATCCTTGTCAGGTGACAACTCAGGATGCAACCGTTCTCCTTCGGCATGCGCACAACCACCATGCACCAGCATGCCCACAAACTCCCTGGTACGTGCTATTCAACCCGAGGGGAAGAGTGCCCAGGGCATGTTCTATCCTAGGATCTGAGGAAGGAAAATGGGTGACTACTTGGTGCTACTCTCTTCTTTGTTCACAACACCCAAATAAACGCACAACTCCTGGCCCATTTGTTTATTATTGTTTTATTTATTTAAATAAGCAGTGTGTATCTGTCTCCTATTTATATACATATTCAGTATTTGCTTAAAAAAAGAAACAAAGCTTTAAAAACACTGACCTAAACCTCCCATTTCATCTTCCTTGAACAAAAGCCCAACAACAAGAGCCCAGGCCTGGGTGTGAGGCCATCTCACCGGGCCAGTCCCCGCCGAGGGCAGGCTCAGCCGTGAGCACACGTGCTCACCTCCCGTCTGCTCCCGTCCCGCAGCCACAGCCTCCCTTTACTGCACAATTTCCCTCAAGTCAGGTGTTCTTGTTGGACCCTGATAATGAAATGCATAAAATCTTACATTAGCAGCAGAACCGAGATGTACAGCAGGAAGAAACTTTTCCTCAAAAGCTCCTAGGGGATCTGCGACAAGTGACCCTCAGGACGGAGCCCCCCTTCCCCCTCGAAGTCACCCCGTCCCCTTTCAGGTCCTTCCTGTGGTTCCTCCGAAGAATCCTGGAAAACTGGCTCTTGAGCAGTCCACAAAACTTCTCCTCTGCAATAAGAAAACACTGTCCTCCAGGCTCTGATTTCAGGGGACACAGTTCCAAGAATTTGTAGATTACTTTTGCTGGGGCTGACCACCAGAGCTGTTCTAAGACGGATACATAAGGCAGAAAGTTCACAGCTGTCATTAAAGCACAAATGTTTCAAGAGGCGGAGAACTGTTCACTAAGAAAAGGGACACCAGTCAACGCAGGCAGACACCGCGCGGACGGCGACACGGCCACTCTTCCAGGGAGGTCCGACGTCACTACCTCACGACCACGACCTGGACTCACTCGGGAGCCGAGGTCCCCGGCGTGGCGACGCTGCCACACTCTTCCCTGCACCTCGCTCTGGTCGTGCCCACCCGCCCGCACGACACGTCCCTCGATGATGATTTTCCTTCAGAGACCTGCCCGTCCCTGTCATAGCTGAGGTCACTCAGTGGAAAGAAAAAAAATAAACAAACAAAAAATAAACGAAAAAGGGAAAACACCAAAGTTCTGCTTTTCTCACTGGTAGAAAGTCCTTGGCTTTGAGTCCAGACACGTCCTCACATCCTCTGAAATTACTGCCTGGAAGCGTCAGTCGGCCGCAGGGGACGCGGGCCGGGCCCTGCCCCTCACTGCCCCGGGACGAATGTCCCCAGCTGGCCGGAGGTCGGGTCCTCCAATGCGCGGTCCCCCTGCGGCAGCCGCGGGGGTGGCAGCCGGGGCCAGCG
>NW_007728002.1:5542-6924 GCF_000696425.1 Galeopterus variegatus | reverse complement strand
CAGAGTCAAAAAGTCTGTCCCAAGGAACTAATATCCAGAATATGCAAGGAACTCAAACAACGTTACAGCAAATATCAAATAACCTGTTCCAAAAATGGGCGAAGGACCTGAACAGACGTTTCTCAACAGAAGACATACAAATGGCCAACAGGCACATGAAAAATGTTCAACATCCCTAACGATCAGAGAAATGCAAATTAAAATCACAACGAGATATCACTTCAGTCCAGTTAGAATGGCTATTATCAAAAAGTCAGAAAATAGCCAATGCTGGTGAGGATGTGGAGAAAAGGGAACTCTCCTCCATTGTTGGTGGGAATGTAAATCGTGGAAAACAGTATGGAGGTTCCTCAGAGAACTAAAAATCGAACTCTTATGACCCAGAAACCCCACTACTGGGTAAATACCCAAAAGGAAGTAAAATCAATATACCAAAGAGACACCTGCACTTTCACGTTCATTGCAGCACTATTCACAATAGCCAAGAGATGGAATCAACCCATCAATGGATGAATGGATAAAAAAAAACTGTGGTAAATATACACAGTGGAATACTATTCAGCTATATATACAAAAAAAAATTCCTGTCATTTGCAGTAACACAGATAAAACTGGAGACCATCACATTAAGTAAAGAAAGACAAATACTGCATAATATCACTTGTATGTGGAATCTAAAAAAGAAAGAAAGAAAAGAGGTTCTCATAGAAGTAGAGAGTAGAATGATGGTTACCAGGGGTGGAGGGGGAGGGAGGGGGACAGAGGGGAAGTGGTGGACTAATGGGTACAAGACTATGCTCTTTACCCTAAGTGAATCATTGTGCAGTCTATGCATGTATTAAAATAACACACCATATTCCACACATATGTACAATTAGATGTTCAATAAAAATAAAAAATCTGTCATTACTCAAATGGAAAATCCATTCTGCAAGAGGTAGCTATTAATATTCCCATTTTCCAGTTGAGAAAACTAAGGATTGTAAAGTTGTAACTAGCAAGTACGTGGATCTTAAACATTTTTATATTGTGGAACTTGGAGAACCTGACGAAGGTTATAAACCTTTTTCCTAGAGAAATGAACATCTTCACATATGCATTAATTTTTCAGGAGTTTCATGGATGTCCCTTGAATTTTTCCAGGACCCTATTCCTTGTAGTCTCAACTGAATAACTACTTTATATGGCAGTGAAGAAAGATAACAACACCGTGGGTTTGGAGAAAGAACAAAAGGCAGGAACAGAAGTCACTGTAGCTGGGTCTGGCATGGGCTCCACAGAAGCAGCAGCACTAAAATGAAGTTGTGGCGCTTGCTAAGGTGGGAAGAGGATTTCTTAGGGAGTTATGGACAGCACCTGGTGTGTGTGGCAAGAAGGCCTGA
>NW_007728002.1:2855-3571 GCF_000696425.1 Galeopterus variegatus | reverse complement strand
TTTCAATTGTATTATTTGCATGCCTGTGTCTTGTACCATAGGTAGGGTGACCATACAATTTAGGACACTTTTGAGAGGGAGAAGGGCACATGATTATTATGTCAGGGCAACAAAAACTAGCTCCAGCAACCTGGGATATAAGGTCACCCTAAGTATGGGGGGGAAGGAATACAGGTTCCTTATTCCACATGCCCAAAGCTGGGCATAATAGGAAAGAAATGATAGATTTTCTCCTGCATCGTGCTGGAGCAGCACCCATATGGGGAATGATAAATCACCCTGAACCAAAGTAGTGTCCGATCAGGGCGTTCTTCTGGTATTACCTTCAGAAAATAAACGGAAAAGTAGATGAATTTTAACTCACTCTTTGATTTCTGTTTATAGGAACTCTTTCACCTCTTTGGCATTTATGTAGCCAGCACTCTACTGTTTAATATTCGACAGTGGCCTGCTATTCCCCAGGTTTCTGGAATCCCCACTGCTTCTCCTTTCCCACCACGTGCACACGAAAACACCATTTGGACATCCTGAGTATACTAACCAACTGTTTGTAGCAAAATTACTCACCCACCGATTCCAATGACAAATGTTTTCATAATTAGCTTTGAAAACCACGTCTTCCTAATATTTCCTAAAATTAAAAAAAAAAAAATTTAATGAGTATTGTGGAGTATACTAACATTTATAAAGCAAATATATTTCACAGGGCCTAGGTT
>NW_007728002.1:0-1810 GCF_000696425.1 Galeopterus variegatus | reverse complement strand
AGGGAGAGAACCCCAGTTCGTGGTTAATTTCCCAAAGGAGGAATGCCTCTTTCTTGAGGGTTCTGGGAAGTTAACCCCTTTGGGGTGTCTCACTGCTCAGAAAAGATGGGCTTTGAGTAATCCTTTTTGCATCTCTGTCACCCTGTGTGAGGCAAAGCAACAGAGTGTCATTTAGATGTCTACAGAGGTAAAAGAAAGAATCCTAAATTAGGAGCACCAGCTGAGAGGGGAAGATGACAGTGACCTCTCGGTCCCAGCCCTGCATTATCCACATTCTATGGAAGAACTTCACTCTGGATTGGCTTCCTGCTGCCACTGCTAACAGTCAATGTCAGGTGAACTGAAAGGGCCCCCATGGCCGAACATACACCCTTGAATATCTGTTTTAGGAGCGTTCAAAGAGTTTCTAGGCCACAGCAAGGTCTACAGTTTCATCCTTCCCTTAGCCAGTTTGCCTTCCATCTACAGTACTCAATCACCCTGGATATGATGGCAGGGACCTCTCTGGGCTGGCCTCTTTCTTCTCCTGTGAAAATGGGAGAACATCACTGCCTTCCAAAGGCAAAGAGAAGCTAAAGGGACCTAAGCTGTGCAGCCAGGGGTGAGTGGCCGTTGAGCTGCAGGCTCCCAGCAGCAATCTCTGATTCCTATCCCTGACCTGTGTCCAGGCTCCCCTTGGGAAGTGGTGTGTTGAGAAGAGCCTGGTGGAGAGAGGGCTATTGTTCTGTGGCTTCTCAGCTTATCCAGAATATTCCAAATGGAGTGCAATTGGTTAAGGTTGGGTTCCACTTTCATTAACAAGCCTATATGAGATAAGAATTTAATAATGACTGTGATAAAAATAAAATAGCAGAACAAGTTGGATATTTGGGTTTCACCAGGATTTAAGATGTTGAATATATATTCCCCTCTGAATTGTCAATGTGTGTCAAGGGAATAATTGCATACAATGAATATTATAAGATACATTCTTACGTTATAATTTTTCAGCTTTTGAATTTTATTTTACCCTATTCTTATTTTTGATATGTCAGTGCAAGACTCCCAACAATCCTTTTTTTGGGAAGGGAGAGGCTGCCATTTATCCTGAGATGGTCTCTTTCTCATTTTTTTGGTGATAAATGTCCTCTCTCTTATGAAATAATGTTGTCAGTAGATGGTAGTAGACTGATGTCCTCACTTGGAAAAATTTAAAAAACAAAATTCATAAAACTTTGTTATTCCTTGCCCCCACTCACTCATTTTTGGATGGCTTGCCAGAGCACAA
Organism: Galeopterus variegatus; assembly: GCF_000696425.1. Classification (NCBI taxonomy): domain Eukaryota; kingdom Metazoa; phylum Chordata; class Mammalia; order Dermoptera; family Cynocephalidae; genus Galeopterus; species Galeopterus variegatus. Next base: position 543 of record NW_007728002.1, on the reverse strand, counting down.
ATTCTCAAGCTTGGGGCTCACTTAGTCCACCCCTTCATTTTGCAGAAGTGGAAACTGGCCCAGACAATGGACTGACTTGTCCAAGGTCACATAACTAGTATGTGGAAAAGCCAGAAATGAAATTAAACCAATCTAGTTAACTTTCCTTCACTCCAAGCTGCTAAAAAGCACTTTATTACCAAGAGCAAAGAAAAAATGTTGCACATGTACTAGCTTAATTGTCAGGCTCCAGTGTATAATTGATGTCATTCTTATTGATGTATTACTGCTGGGGCACATATTTGCTATGCATACCTAATACAAAGTACTACTGGTCCCCTGATTTAATTGCCACATCTGTGCATACATGTGAGGCTATTGCATTAATTACATAGCATGTAAATAATGAGTGTGGTTGTGGCACCAGAAATAGATTTGCACAGGTTATTTGCATGGAAACTAGCAAATCAGAAACCAGGAGTGAGGTGTAGTCAAGAACATACTTATAAAATCCTTGGGGCTTGTGAGAGAACTCCCATAGTCAATTCCAAGTTTTTACCTAAA
>NW_007728001.1:399831-401305 GCF_000696425.1 Galeopterus variegatus | reverse complement strand
TGTATTAGAAGAGTCTCAAATCAATGACCTTGACTTCCACTTTAAAAAAACTAGAAAAAGAAAAGCAAGTTAAACACATAGAAAACAGAGGAAAGGAAATAAACATCTGCTATGGTCTGAACAGCTGTGTCCCTGTAAAATTCACATACTGAAACCTAATCACACAAGTGATGATATTAGGAGATGCGGCCTTTCATTAATGATTAGGTCATGGGGGCGGAGATCTCATGAATATGATTATAAAAGAGACTCCAGAAAGTTCATTCAACTCTTTTGCCATGTGAGGACACAGAGAAAAAAAGGCCATCTATGAAACAGGAAATAGGCCCTCACCAGACATCAAAGCTGCTGGTGCCTCCTCTTGGATTTCTCAGCCTCCCAAACTGTGAGAAATAAATTTCTGTTGACTATGAGCTATACAGTCCATGGTATTTTGTTATAGCTGTCTGAATGGACATCAACATCATCAAAGATTAAACCAACCAAACCAAGTACTTTGAGGAAATCAATAAAACTAATAAATCTCTATCTAGCCAGGCTGATCAGGAAAATAAGAAAGAAGATACAAATTTCAAATATTGGAAATGTATGATGTGGCATTACTAAAAGATAGTAAAAGGATAACAAGGTAATACTATGAATGTTGTGTGAATAAACATGATAACTTAGATAAAATAGACAAATGCCTTCAAAGACAGAAATTACCAGAGCTCAATCAAAAAAAAAAAAATATATATATATAACCTGAATAAAATACCTATACAGGAAAATAAAATTATAGTTAAAAACCTATCCATAAAGAAAACTCCAGGCCCAGATAGCTACTCTAGTGAATTCTATCAAACATTTTAGGCAGAGATAATACATTTCTACACAAACTTTCAAAAAAATANAATATTTATGCATCTAACAGCTTCGAAATACATGAGGCAAAAATTGATCAAACTGAAAGAATAGTCAAACTTACTAGTCTGAGATTTCAGTACTCTTTACTTAGTAAGTGATAGAACAAGTAGTTAGAAAATCAGCATAAATAGAGTAGACTTGAACAACACCATTTTTCTCAAATATCCATAGAACACTTACCAAATAGACCATAATCTAGGCCAAAACATAAACCTTAATAAAAGCTTTAAGTCAAAAGTCATGCAAAGTATGTTCCCTGACTACAAAGCAATCAAACTAGAAATCAATACCAAAAATATCTGTAGAAAGTACTCAAATATTCCGAAACTACGGAACACACATCTAAGGAATTCTGGGTCAAAGAGGTGATGAAAAGAGAAATTAGAGGGTATTTAGAAGGGAATAAAAATGAAAATACAACATATCATAACTTGAGGAGCACCGCATCATAACTTGAGGAATGCAGCTACAGCAGTACATAAATGAAAATTTTTAGCAGTGAATGTCTGTATTAGAAGAGTCTCAAATCAATGACCTTGACTTCCACTTTAAAAAAACTAGAAAAAGA
>NW_007728001.1:396806-398191 GCF_000696425.1 Galeopterus variegatus | reverse complement strand
GAAACTTTAAATACATATTACCAAGTGAAAGAAGCCAAACTGAAAAGGCTGCATACTGTATGATTCCAATGACATGACATTCTGGAAAAGGCAAAATTATGGAGACAGTAAAAAGATCAGTGGTTGGCAGAAATTAGGGTAAGGAGAGAGAGATGAAATGGGTGGAACAAAAGAGGATTTTTAGGGCAGTGAAAACACTCTCGATGATACCATAATGATGAACACCTGTCATTATATCTTTGTCCAAACCCATAGAATATAAAACACCAAGAGTGTACCCTAATGTAAACTATAGACTTTGGGTGCTTTTGATGTGTCAGTGTAGGTTCATCAGTTATTAACAATTGTGCCACTCTGGTGAGGAATACTGATACTGGGGGTGGGGGGATATGCATGTGTAGGAGCATGGGGTATATGAGAAATCTCTGTACCTTCCTTTCAATTTTGCTGTAAGCCTAAAACTGCTCTAAAAAAAATAAAGTCTTACAAAAATTCTGAACAAAACATTAGCAAACTGAATTTAACAAAATATTAAAAGAATAATACATTATGACCAAATGGGGTTTATCCCAGGGACTCAGAGTTGCTTTAACATTCAAAAATCAGTTAATGTTATTCTCCACATTAACAAACTAAAAGAGAAGAACCATGTGATCATCTCAGTAGATAGAGGTATTTGACAAAATTCAAAATTTATACCTGATAAAAACAATCTGAGCAAACTAGGAATACAAAGAAACTTCTTCAGAGGTCCCTTCCCACTGGAGTGACAGCAGCAGCATGCTCAGGGACCTCACCAGCTGTGAGCAGCTCCACCTGCCTGACTGATGGCAACAGTGTTCCCAGGGACCTCACCAGCCACAGGCAGCTCCTGCCTGCCCAAATGATAGCAGCAGTACAACTGGGGACCTCGCCAGCCACGAATCTCAGCCCCCACCACAGACACAAGTGCCATGCAAGTGGTCCACCATAGCCACCACAAAAGCCAGTGCTGCTGCAAGGGCAGCTTGCTGCCACAGCAGCAGCCACCATCACATTACAGGCAGCCTGCTGACCACTTGATGGCACTGACAGAAGGAGAGTCACCCATGGAGCCCAGGGATAGAGGTGAGTGAGTGCAGACTTGCAGCCCAGTGGCCCAAACCACAGGAGGAATTACACTGCCACATAACAGTAGCACACTCAGGGGTGGGAGATACATGCGCAGCCCACGATACTGCCATGATCTGGGGAGATGTGTATTCTGTCACATAAAGAACCCCCCGAGGGTGCAGAAACCCAGGATACCCAAATAGAGTAAGGAAGAAAATCCCCAATCACCACCAACCCATCCCCCAACCAGGGGAATGAAGAACTTAGGAGGAGTTTCTGCCTGAAGGAAAGAG
>NW_007728001.1:394195-395689 GCF_000696425.1 Galeopterus variegatus | reverse complement strand
AAACACAACTGAGATCTTAAACAGCAAGTTATAGCAAGCAGAAGAAAGAATTACTGATCTTGAAGACAGTCTTTTTGAAATAAACCAAGCAGACAAAGAAAAAAAATTACAAAAATGAAGAAAATCTAAGAGAGCTAGCAGACAACCTTTAACACACAAACATCCAAATCATGGTATTCCAGAAGAGGAGATGAAAGGAAAAGGCATGGAAAACCTATTCAATGCAATAATGGCAGAAAACTTCCCAGGTACAGGGAGAGACACAGACCTTCAGATCCAGGAGGCTCAAAAATCCCCAAACAGTTTCAATCCAAAAAGGTCCTCTCCAAGACACATTATAGTCAAACTGACAAAGCCTGAAGATAAAGAGAGAATCTTAAAAATGGCAAGAGAAAAGCATCAAAAGTCACCTATAAGGGAGTCCTCATCAGACTAACAACAGACTTCTCAATAGAAACTCTACAGGCCAGAAGAGAATGGGATGATATATTCAAAATACCAAAAGAAAACAACTGCCAGCCAAGAATACTATACCCATCAAGGCTATCCTTTAGAAATAAGGGGAAAATATAGCATATTTCCCAGACAAACAAAAACTGTGGGAGGTCAGCACCATACAATCAGCCCTACAAGAAATCCTTAAAAGGGAGTACTGTATCTGGAATCTGAAAAACAATAACCACTACAATGAATGCACAAGAAAGAACAAAACCCACTGGCAGAACAAAAATACAAGTTAGAAAGAGGAAGAAACATTATCTTACCACCTCAAAACACCAACAAACACCAAAGACAAACAACAAGAGGGAAAGAAAGGAACAAAAGATTTTTAAAACATCCAAATGAATATTGGTAAGATGTGGTAGAGAAGCAAAGAGCATTTTCAGGAGAAAAGTTCAATGGTAATAAGAAGATTAGTACAAAAAAAAGAGAGAGAGAGAGATTATCAAGAGAAGGTGAAAAGGGCCCTGAAGGCATTGCAGAAACCCCTTGGACCAACACTTCTACTTCAGGCCCGAAGGCCTAGGGAGACAAAAATGGTCTTGGGAACAGGCCTGAGGTGCCTTCCATGGGGATGCTGCCCAGAACCACCTCAGGATGCTGCTTCCCACACCCCTGCTACTCTAGCATTGGCTAAATTGGCCCCAGGTGTGGCTGAACCCACAGCTTTGGAAAATACAAGCCAGAAGCCTTGGAGGTGTCCATGTGATGTTAGGTCTGCAGGCTCGCACAATACCAAAGCTGTGAAAACTTGGGAGCTTCCAACCCAATTTCAAAGGATATATGGAAAAGCCTGAGTGCCCAGGAAGAGCTATGTCACAGGGTCGGTTTTACCACATAGAGCCTTCACTAGAGCAATGATGAGTGAAAATGTGGGTTCAGAGTTGCAGCAAAAAAACCCAAACAGCACCATGCCTGGGGGAGCCATGAGTGGGACCACCATGGAGACCTCAGACCTGTGGAGCTATCAGAGTGGAATGACAGCCTGGGGCA
>NW_007728001.1:391766-393705 GCF_000696425.1 Galeopterus variegatus | reverse complement strand
GGGACCACCATGGAGACCTCAGACCTGTGGAGCTATCAGAGTGGAATGACAGCCTGGGGCAGCTTTAGTGTGGCCTGAGACTGTGAAAGCCATAGGAGTGGAGTTGTCTGAGGACGTGGGGACCCAAGCACCACACCATAGTCCAGAGGATGTCAAACATAGTGTTTGACATAGAGGATGTCAAACAACGTACCTGATTCACCAGCTTTGAGATTTAATGCCTGTTCTGCTGAATTTCAGACTCATTTAGGATCTGTTACACCTTTCTTTTGGCCTATTTCTCCCTTTTGGAGTGAGAATATGTACCCTATGCTTGTCCCAAAACTGTATTTTGGCAGTAGATAACTTGTACTGATTTCACAGACGGGACTTTGAACTTTGGACTTTTGAGTTGAAACAAGTTAAGTCTTTGGGAATGGAATGAAAATTTTTGTATGTGAAAAGGACATGAGTTTTGGGGGAATGGGCAGAATGCCTTGGATTTGGTGTCCCCCAAAACTTGACCCCCAAAGTGATAGTGTTAAGAGGCTGGGAAATCCTATTATGGTAATTGAAAGGTGAGGCTTAAGAAGTGATTAGAGAGTTCCAGTCAAGAAGGTAGAAAAGACAGTCTCCAGTGTCACTCTGGAGATATTTTTAAAAAAAAGAAAAGAAAAAGAAAATCAATGAAATGCCAGGAGTAAGACAATACCTTTCGATAATAACCCTAAATGTAAATGGATTAAATTCGTCACTGAAAAGACTCAGAATGACTGACTGGATTAAAAAGCTAAACCCAACTATATGCTGTCTTCAAGAGACTCACCTCATCTGTAAGGACACAGACAGACTAATAGTGAAGGGATGGAAAAAGATATACCTTGCAAATGGAAACCAAAAATGAGCAGAAGTAGCTATTCTTATATCAGACAAAATAGACTTTGAATCAAAAACCATAAAAAGGGACAAAGAAGGAAATTATATAATGATAAATGTATCTATCCAGCAAGAAGACATAACAATCATAAATATATATGCATCCAACACCAGAGTACACAGGTATATAAAGCAAACACTATTACATATAAAAAGAAAGAGATAGACCCCAATACAGTAATAGTTGGGAAACTGAACACCCTTCTGTCAGCATTGGACAGACCATCTAGGCAACAAATCAACAAAGAAAAACAGGATTTAACCTACACTTTAGACCAACTGGACCTGGCAGATATCTACAGAATATTTCATCCAGCAACTGCAGAATATACATACATTCTTCTCATCAGCACATGGAACATTCTCCAGGATAGACCATACATTAGGTCATGAATCAAGTCTCAACAAATTAAAAATAAATAAATAAATACCTGAAATCACTTCAAGTGTCTTTTTAGACTACAATGGATTAAAACTAGAAATCAATTAACAAGCAAAACTCAGGAAACTATAGAAATACATGGAAAACAACATGCTCCTGAACAACATATGGGTTCAAGAAAAAATTAAACAGGAAATCAAAAAATTTCTTGATACTCATGAAAATTAAAAAAAAATCATATCAAAACCTGTGGGTTACTGCAAAAGCAGTAATAAGAGGGAACTGGGATATACTATGCAAACGGAAAACAAAAACGAGCATACCATGCAAACAAATGCTTACATCAAAAGCATAGAAAGATTTAAAATAAACAACCTGATACTATACCTCAAAGAAATAGAAAAACAAGGACAATCCAATCCCAAAGTTAGTAGGCAGAAAGAAATAATTAAGATCAGAACAAAACTAAATGAAATAGAGACCCCCAAAAATGAAACAAAAGATCAATGAAACAAAAAATTGGGTTTTCAAGAGGATAAACAAAATACACAAATGATTAGCTAGGCTAAGTAAAAAAAAGAAGAGAGAAGACCTAAATAACAAAAATCAGAAATGAAAAAGGAGACATTACAACTGATACCA
>NW_007728001.1:389149-390699 GCF_000696425.1 Galeopterus variegatus | reverse complement strand
CCTTTAAAGAGGAATTAATACCAATTCTCTTCCAACTATTCCAAAAAATGGAAACAAAGGCCATTGTCCCAAAGTCATTCTATGAGGCCAGAATCACCCTGATACCAAACCCAGACAAAGATACAACAAAAAGAAAATGACAGGCTAATATCTCTAATGAACATAGATGCAAAAATCCTCAATGAAATATTAGCAAACAATACAGCAACACATCAAAATAATTATCCACCACTATCAAGTGGGATTCATCCCAGGGATGCAAGGATGGTTCAACATATGCAAGTCAATAAATGTGATACACCACATCAATAAAAACAAGGCAAAAACTATAGGATTATCTCAATAAACACAGAAAAAGCATTTGACAAAATCCAATACCCCTTCATGATAAAGACTCTCAGCAATTAGGTATAGAAGGAAAGTATCTCAAAACAATAAAAGCCTTATATGACAAACCCACTACCACTATGATCATGAATGGGGAAAAGCTTTCAGCTTTGTTTTTGTTCCCTTAAGAACAGGAACAAGACAAGGATACCCACGCTCACCACTCCTATTTAACACAGTATTGGAACCACTAGCCACAACAATCCGGCAAGAGAAAGAAATAAAAGGCATCCAGATTGGAAAAGATGAAGTCAAACTGTTCCTGTTTGCAGACGACATGATCCTATATACAGAAAAACCTAGACTCTACAAAATACTCTTAGAGCTGATAAACAATTTCAGTAATGTTGCAGGATACAAAATCAACAGGCAAAACTCAATCATGTTTTTATACTCCAACAACAAACTAGCAGAAAAAGAAATCAAGAAAGACCATTTATAAAATCACACGAAAAATAAAATACTTAGGAATCAATTTAACAAAGGAGGTGAAAGATCTAAATAACAACTACAAATCACTGCTGAAAGAGAAAGAGGACACAAAAAGAAAGACATTCTATGCTTTTGAATTAGAAGAATTAACATTGTGAAAATGTCCATACTACCCAAGGTAATCTACAGATTCAGTGCAATCCCCATCAAAATACCAATGACATTCTTCAAGGAAATAGAAAAAACACTCCTAACATTCACACGGAACAACAAAAGACTCTGAACAGACAAAGCAATCCTCAGCAAAATAAATAAATAAATAAATAAATCTGGAGGCATAACACTACCTGGCTTCAAATTATGCTACAAAACTATAGTAACCAAAACGACATGGTACTGGCGTAAAAACAGACACTCTGACCAATGGAACAGAATAGAGAACCCAGAAATCAACCCACATACTTATAGCCAACTGATCTTTGACAAAGGCAACAAGAACATACAATGGGGAAAAGACTGGCTCTTCAACAAATAGTGCTGGGAAAACTGGACATTCATATGTAGAAGAATGAAACTAGACCTGTACATGTTGCCATACACCAAAATCGACTCAAAATGAATTAAAGATTTAAGTATAACACCTGAAATTATAATACTGATAAAAGAAAACAGGGAAAACACTTCAAGAAGTCGGACGGGGCAAAGACTTTACAAATAAGACACCAAAAGCA
>NW_007728001.1:386818-387736 GCF_000696425.1 Galeopterus variegatus | reverse complement strand
GGATACCTGCACTCCCATGTTTATCACAGCTCTGTTTACAATAGCCAAGATATGGAAGCAACCTAAATGTCCATCAACAGATGACTGGATAAGGAAACTGTGGTATATATACACAGTGTATACTACCCTGCCATAAAAAAGAATAAAATACTGTCATTTGTAGCAATGTGAATGAACTTAGAGAAAATTATATCAAGTGAAATGAGCCAGGCACACAAAGAGAAATACTTCCTGCACGCCCTCACTCAAAAGTGGGAGTTTAAAAACAAACAAATACTTAAAAAAAGAAAGATACAACAATCACAATAATTCATAGAACATTCAAAAGGAGAGAACAGAACTGAGGNAGAAAGATACAACAATCACAATAATTCATAGAACATTCAAAAGGAGAGAACAGAACTGAGGATACCAGAGGTGGTGAAGGGGGTCGGGAGGGTTAATGAGAAATTAGAAAAGGGCCCCAAAAAATGATTACATCATGTCATGTTGAATATACTAATTAACCTGATCTAAGCATCACATATTGCACACAGGTATCGAGACCTGATGCTTTACTCCACAGATACATACAATCAATTATGTTTAAAAAAATAATAGTAAAATACATCTTTTAAAAAAACTCATGCACAGAAAGAGAAATACCACATGTACTCACATATAAGTGGGAGGAAAGAAAACAAAAGACAAGACAAAACAAGAAAAGAAACACAGTAATACGTTGTACTTTCAGAGAGAAAGAACAGAACTGTGGTGACTAGAGGTGGGAAAGGTGGAGAAGGCAGGGATTGGCGAGAAATTGGTCAATGGACACAAAGAATGATTACATATTGTCAGGATGAACATGCTAATTACCCTGATTTGATCATCACACATTGTACACAGTTATAGATCTTCAACTCTGTACCCCACAAATAT
>NW_007728001.1:384183-384873 GCF_000696425.1 Galeopterus variegatus | reverse complement strand
ACACCCATTAGAAAGGCTAAAATTTTTAAAAAATAATAATAAAAAATAAAAAACTAACAATACTAAGTGTTTGTGAAGATAGACCAATTGGAGCTTTCATACACTGCTAATGGGAATGGAAAACGCAACAAATACTTTGGAAAACAATTTCACAGTTTCTTAATAAGGGAATATCAAGGGACATGAGGAAACTTTTGTGGGTGATATGTTAACTATCTTGATGGCTTCTCATGTGTATATATGTGTCAAAACTTATCAAATTGTATACTTCATATATGTGCAGTTTATCTAATATCAATTTTATCTCACTAAAACTACGGAAAACAAAAAGCTCTACTGCAGGAACAAACATCTAAGACAGTGGCTAGGAGAAAGAGAAGTTTATAAAACTGTGCAGGATAAAGCTAGAAGATGAAGATTTTTAACCTTACAGCAGTAAGAAGTGATAGCTTGGTTTTAAACAAGAGGGTAACATAATGAGATCTGAATTTTCAAGAACGTAAATTATGATTGCAGAGGAGACCCTGGTTTTGGGAGGTGGCATAGCAGGGAAAACAGTCATTTTTAAGGTTATTGCAGTATACCAGGTGGGAGATAAAGGTAATCTGACCTGGGGTAAAGGCACAGGAGAGAAGCAGAGTCCACAAAAAGACTGCAAGTGTCATTCACACAGAAAAGTACAGTGCGAAT
>NW_007728001.1:379256-383754 GCF_000696425.1 Galeopterus variegatus | reverse complement strand
GTTAAGTCATCGAGGTCATCCATAGAATTTATTTGGTTTCTGACCTATAAAATAAATGATATTACTACTTCAAAATGCCCTCAAAATATCTGTAGTATATACTAAATGTACAGAAGGGGTAATTATCCAGCTTTTTATATGAGCACAAACACAAGTGCTTCTTAAAACAGCTAATTTTGTCAAAAGGATACCTTTATCAATGGCCACTGTTTCTTAATCACTTTTTCAAAGTAATGTCTTTATAACAAAACATTCTCTATTTTTTCACTTTACCTTTCAGTTAAGTCATCGAGGTCATCCATAGAATTTATTTGGTTTCTGACCTATAAAATAAATGATACTACTACTTCAAAATGCCCTCAAAATATTTGTAGTATATACTAAATGTACAGAAGGGGTAATTATCCATCTTTTTATATGAGCACAAACACAAGTGCTTCTTAAAACAGCTAATTTTGTCAAAAGGATACCTTTATCAATGGCCACTGTTTCTTAATCACTTTTTCAAAGTAATGTTTTTATAACAAAACATTCCCTATTTTTTCACTTTACCTTTTAGAATGGACTTTTTTCATCACAATAGTATTTTTAATAATTTATTTTTTACAATACCTTGTTCTTTTCATTAGATCTTTCCTTTGCAGGCCTAAAAAATAAATGATTCCTTTCAGACAAATATTAAATATGTAAACTACTCAAAATATCTAAAACTATTTATTTCTCCTATGCATAGTTTACAGGGAATTAAGATACAATAATTTTCTACAAGGGGGATTAAACTATAAACAGAAAGAGTAACATTAAGAAACAAATAAAATATACTATTACTAATATCCTACAAGGGGGATTAAACTATAAACAGAAAGAGTAACATTAAGAAACAAATAAAATATACTACTAATATTGTAACGAAGAATGAAATTTAGATCAAGCTTTCTGATAGTCAAAGCAAAAGGAAAAACATAGTATTACTTGTTACAAGCAAAAGGAAAAACATGTTATTTGATGAAAAGAAATATACCAGGTTTTTTAAGTTATTGTCATTTTCAATAAAAATAAGCTATTATTGGCACTAAAACTTACTCGGAAAATATCACTTAAGGAATTCATCTATTCAACTGTTTATTCATGCATTCAACAAAAACTATTGAGCACATAATACATGTCAATGACACTACTGATACAAGAAAACATGAGTTCTGTATTTTAGAACTTTAGAATTGAAAGTAATAATCTGTGATGGTCAATAGTTTTCCTTTCTATTACACATAAATAAAAGCCTCCCGTTTCCCCTGAATCTAAACTACTACTGAGTTGATACACCTGATAATTCAGAATACCTTACAAAATCACAGCTATTTATTATAATGTCAAAGGCTCTGTAATAACATAGAATCATCAAGAAATGGTTAAATTCTATTAAGCATGGCCTAGGTGTTTTATGTTTATTATGATATAATTTTTTAAAATCTATATAAAATAGTTTAACTTTTAGGTCACCATGTACATGTTCAATTACACTAGAATATTTCATTTCTGAACCAATTCTGAATGAACAACCTCTTACCATAAAACTATACATGAACAGAAGTTCTAAGGACAATTAGTTTACTATAAATCTTTAAAAGAAAATGTATCAAGTTTTCTATTGCTTGGAAATGCAAACAAAATTAAATTTAATAAACATATCTTTCTCTACTGGATCACTTCCAACAGCATACAAATAAACTCTGAAAGCTTCTATTTTATAACTAAAATAGAAAGAAAACTCCCTTGAATCCCATACTCTTCTTATCACTCACTTCTCTACTGCCTTTCCCAGTAAAAATTCCCTAAAGAGCTGTCTACACTTATCCAATACAGTCAGGTGTCCATGGCGACCATTTATTGAAACTGCTCCTTTTTGAAGTCATTTGTCCTCATCTTAATCAAGCATTTAACAGCATTGATATAGTTGAGTATTCTCTTACTTTGGCCTGTACACTATACTATCCTTCTTTATTCTCAGAAAAAGTAATCACTGCTAACATTCCTTCACAGAAAAATAAATAATTTATAGATTTTACCTTCCTTCATCGTGATCTATTTTACCTAAACTGCTGTCATCATTCACTTGGAGTGGACCACCAGTTAGCGAATTGGCCTTCCCAAACATTGGTGCAATCACAGATTCTTTTGAGGTCCATTTTTCATTTTCATTTTTTGTTACTTCCATCATACTCAAGGCAGGACTGCTACTTTAAACAATCCATAAAGAGGTCAATGTTTTCTAATAATTCCACTGACAAAGGATAAAAAACTTTTTTTTGTAAAATTCCAACTCTTCTCCCTCTTAATTCATTTATCAATTCAAAAAACAGTTATGAAGTATCAACTACCTATGAAGAAATGTACAATTCCTGCTTCGAAAAGTAGGCAAATATATAATTATGATACAAGGTGATATATGAGTTGATATTTGAAAAGTTACATCTGAGCACAAGTAAGGCTTTATAGTAGAGGTAAAATACAGAATATTTCAACAGGCAAAAAAGTGGGAGAAAAGCATTCTACTTAGAGAATAGAATGTGAGCATAAAGACTAGGCACATGGAGTCTAGGTGTTTCCTAGGAATTTGAAAAGTGTAAAATAAATGGAAGCAAGTAATGAGAGGTGAATGCTGTACTAAACTTTTATGCTGCACTAAAAGACTGAACCTCGCTGCCTATAAGAAATGACTCTAGGTCCTGGGAGTAATAATTACATTTGTGCTGTATTTTTGGTTTTGTTTTTAAATATAATAATGTTTAATTTAAATGAAGTTTTTAAAATAGCATGAGGCACATATCACAGCAAAGAAGAAACCAAGGGAAGTGTCCTGGGGGGTAAAAAACCTTACTTTCAAAATACCAATCTGTCATTATACATAGTTCAAAAATAGCAATGTTCTGATTAATTATGATTTTGTTTGAAAATAAAATGATTTGATAACTTTCATACACTTTTAACCTAGTATCTAATCCTAATATAAAAGGCTGGAATTACCAAGAGAAAATTGTAATTACTTTTTTATGAAGTAAACACATATATAAGATATCACTATCAAATAAACACACAAATTTACAAAGGAATAGAAATTTCCCATTGGAGATTATGATGTTAGGATTTGAGTATGAGCTCCTAAAAGTACAAAAACAAAAGCAAAACTAACAATCATTTACCAAAAAAGTTATGTATATAACTATTCTAGTTAAGACTGAGCACCTAAAATAAAGGGAGATCTTCCTGAAAGCAATTATTAAACAATCCCTCTTAACCTAAACTTCAAAAGTGAGTCTACATTTCAAGAATATATATACATATATGTATATGTATATATGTGTGTGTGTGTGTGTGTGTGTGTGTGTGTATATACCAATCCCTCTTAACCTAAACTTCAAAAGTGAGTCTACATTTCAAGAATATATATACATATATATATATACACATATATATACATATATGTATATGTATGTGTGTGTGTGTGTGTGTGTATACATATATATATATACACATCTCGTTAAAGTTGCCTCAAACTTAGGAAAGGACTGACCTGTAGCCATGGTAACAAGTAGCCACCCAGAACCAGTTTTAAATCTATTCAATCAGTCTATGACTGTCGGCCTCACTCACCAACCAATCAATGTCTAACAAAATCTGCTTAAGATGCGTCATCAAATGAAATGCTTTAAATATACTTTAATTGTGAAATAATAAGAACATTATAGATCTAACTTTTTTTAAATGGTTGCATACTACATTATTTTATAGGTATGACAATTTAACTATTTCCTTATGATGGATATTTAGACTATCACCAACTTTTTGATATGACAATGCTATAATAAATAGCCTTAACATACATATATTATATATCCTTCACATTATATATTATATATATTGACCTATAGTTTGCTACACATAATATATAATAAATGTCCTTAACGTGCATGTGTGAATATGTGCTTACACAAGTTATGTTTTCCTGTAGGATCTAGTCCAGGAAGTGAAGCTGTTACGTTAAGAAATGACATATTGTATTTGAAATTGCGATACATGCTACTAAATCAAAAAGGATTTAACAATTTCATCTGCTAACCATGTATGAGAATACTCTTTTCCTCACATTTGCCAACCCTGGTTACTGTTTTTTTATTTTATTTTATTTTTTTTTTATTTTTATTTATTTATTTATTTTTCCTTTTTGTCTTTTTTCGTGGCCAGCAACGGATCGCAACCCTCAGTGTCGCGCCCGCACCAGACTGGGACCGGCAATGGGATCGCAACCCTTGGCGCTGCCCCCGCACCTCACTCAGCCAGTGAGCGGCCGGTCTGCATGTGGGATCCGAACCCTCGGCGGGAGCGCCACCATGCTTCCCAAGCAGCACACTATCGCAGTGCGCCACCAGGCCGGCCCCATTACTGTTTTTTTAATAAAACCTTTATCACTATGAATGGCAAAAAATGTTATCTCATTGTT
>NW_007728001.1:377847-379085 GCF_000696425.1 Galeopterus variegatus | reverse complement strand
TTACTGTTTTTTTAATAAAACCTTTATCACTATGAATGGCAAAAAATGTTATCTCATTGTTAATTTGCATTTTCTGATTAACAGGCAAAGCTGAATATCCCTAGTAAAAGCATAACATTTGTTAATGATATTAGCTCAGTTTAGAATTAGTTTTATGAAACAATAACAATTATCTACTGTTAAATGTTGCTATAGGCTTACCTATCATACTCTTCATTCTCTTTAAAAGGACATTGCTGGTTATTAGTTTTTCCATTCTTTCCTTGTTGAATTAATCCATCATCATTGTCATCATCAGTAGCACCATCATATAGGTTTTCTGATACTTCCATTTCATTACTTTTGTGCTTCTTCCTTTCTTCATCAACCTTTAATGAAAGTTTGTTACTAAGGAAAATTGCTATTACTTTATTCAATAAAAAGAAGTTTTTTGTTGTCATTGATTATATCACTTGATTCTTAGTTTAATTGTCATGAATTTAATAAATAAAAATATCTTCGTGCTTACTTTATCATTACAGTTCATTGAAATTTTTGTAAATTCGGCTTCATTTCTGCTTGAATGAAAGAAACAGAATTTTCCAAAGTTTCAAAAAGAGCCCTTTTTAATTTTGTGCTTTTATACCCTTCCACTCTTTTCTATCTAATATTTTCACCCCATTTGACTGGCAGAAACAGAAATAAAAAGACAAAGACATGAAATGTGTTCTTTTCTTCTTTACCACCTGAATTTTATATTACACAGTCAGATTTACAGATGACATTGTGGGGATTCAGGGACAGGAAGGAAGTTTTCCCCTTTCTGCACTAAGGTATCCTTTTCCCTATTGCCTCTTAGAATTCTATTTACATTTGGATCCTGGGATAGCAAAAAAGTGAAGGCATTCACTGAACTATATGACCTAAAGTTTGCCACAACACAGGAGCAGTATAAAATTGCTGAGTTGCTTGTGTAGAATTCTGGAAAATGAGATGCTTCCCAAATTTCACATGAATAATCATAAAATTTTATAGCTGGAGGATGTACAGCATAAGTAATTATCTACTTTAGCCCTATTATCTATTGATAATGACAGTAAAACCAACAAGGTTACATGACAGGTCCAAAGCTCCTAAAGTGACATTATCTAGCCTTTTATGACACCAAAAGAGATGATACAAGTTTCTCATGCTGAATAAGATAAATTACCAGATAAATTCATCAAATTAGTAGGAAATTAAAAGTAATTTAATGCCTT
>NW_007728001.1:373868-376227 GCF_000696425.1 Galeopterus variegatus | reverse complement strand
AAGCAAGACAACCTCTACCTCTTTTTGAAGTTGAACTTTTTCTTTCTCCAAAACCAGGAACGCTACTTGTAATATGCCTATCTCATTCTTAAATCTTTGCATATCCTGCTGTAATCCTTCATTTAGATACAATTTTGATGTTCTGTCACTATGTGGTGGAGAAGAATTCACATTTTCTAATTCAGTTTCCATACTCTTATAGCTGTTAGCACTGCAATTATCACAGAATGGCTTCTGGAACAAGTCCTCTGTTGGTTTTGTTTTCTTAGCATGTCTTTTTATTTGAATCATATGCTACCTTTCTTTGGAGTGGGTAAGCCACACATCTAAAAGACTTTTTGGATCACTAGACTGAGGCATACATTCAATGTCTAATTTCCCATTAGTGGTATTTTGGATGTTATTTTTTGTCATTTGCATATCAAACTCTTGGTCTTCTTTCATTTCAACTGTAACTACTTCTGGGTTCCTGCCTTTTTTATTTTCTGTATCATTATAAAAATTCTCATGTGTGTTAAAAACACATTCAGTGTCTGGTTTGTTATCATTTTCACAGTCTAATTTATTTTCATTTAAATAAAGCGTAGAAGATGACTGGCAAGTGTATTCTGGGGACCCAGAATATGAAGGAGATGGAAAGATATTTTTGAGACTGGGTTCTTCTTTTTGTTCAGGAAATGCCTGGAAGACTACAGAGGTTCCAAATGCATCTTTTCCCTCACAATCAAGTATATTATTTGTCAAATTAGAGGGTATTTCCTTTAAATATGCTCCTTTTTTAGAGTTATCCTGTAGTGGCTCTTCCTCAGGACAAGCAGTAATTTTGTATTTTTCACAAATTTCACCAAACCTCTGCTTTAACTTGTTGGTGATGAGTTTTAAGTTATTTTTCCACTGTAATTTGCCTTCTTTGATCCACATCTCATACTTTTTTGCATAAAAGGAAGTCCTGAATATACACATATATCTACTCTATCACAATCCTTACTCATTTCTGGTTCTTGAGACATTTTTTGCAGGTGCAAAAGTGGAAAATTAATTTGCTTGGTTTGATTCTCAGATGTCATTTTTTTCAGGGTGCATGTTTTTAAAATAACTCTATTNGTAAAACCAACAAGGTTACATGACAGGTCCAAAGCTCCTAAAGTGACATTATCTAGCCTTTTATGACACCAAAAGAGATGATACAAGTTTCTCATGCTGAATAAGATAAATTACCAGATAAATTCATCAAATTAGTAGGAAATTAAAAGTAATTTAATGCCTTCGTGGGCTGTGGGAGGCCTTACTACTTTCACTTTTTACAGACTACCTCTAGATTTTTATCTTTAAAAGTCAATGTACCTCATATCTCAGCTTTTTACTTTGGATTCAAATACCGAATTTTTGGCTGAGTTATGCTACTTATATATTAATACCAAAACTTACCATACATATAAAACTTACCATGGTTTCTTAAACAACATAATGTAAAGGTCTGATTCAACAGAAACATTTCAAAGTGGTGATTAAAAAAAAATATGTGGAAGTATATATATTTGTTGTCAAAAACATGTAAAGTGGTCATGTTGGAATTATAATGGCTTGAGAATAAAGCAGATAAACCTAAATACATGAAAGCACAATAAACAGATTAGTTTGGCTGGGAATATTTGTTGCAACTCCCAAGATTAGATACATTTTATATCCATTCTCAGTCATTGCTTCATTGCTTCCTTCCCACTTTATTCCCATTTTATTGCTTAAATAAATGCCATTTATCCTTAAGCTAATGGTGGGGGATGGGGGGCCTAGAGCTTATTACTTTTTTTAGCAATCTCTTTTATGCTAATCCTGGTTCAGAAGGTCACATAACAGATAGCTAAATTAGTTTCCCAATTCCTATGCCACTGGGAAGACTGGTAGAAGGACTCAGGTTGATTAAGGAACGAAAACTATAAGAATGTTTTCCTGAACTCTTATTGTTTACACAGCAGAAATAATCTATTTTAAGACACAATTACATATTTAGATAATGCCACTTTACACATGAGCTTTTCATAAGGAGAAAATCAGAATGGATCAGATAATTAATAAAGAGAAAAACAGAGCAGAAGCAAGACAACCTCTACCTCTTTTTGAAGTTGAACTTTTTCTTTCTCCAAAACCAGGAACTCTACTTGTAACATGCCTATCTCATTCTTAAATCTTTGCATATCCTGCTGTAATCCTTCATTTAGATACAATTTTGATGTTTTGTCTCTATGTGGTGGAGAAGAATTCACATTTTCTAATTCAGTTTCCATACTCTTATAGCTTTTAGCACTGCAATTATCACAGAATGGCTTCTGGAACAAGTCCTCTGTTGGTTTTGTTTTCT
>NW_007728001.1:367180-372742 GCF_000696425.1 Galeopterus variegatus | reverse complement strand
AATCAAGTATATTATTTGTCAAATTAGAGGGTATTTCCTTTAAATATGCTCCTTTTTTAGAGTTATCCTGTAGTGGCTCTTCCTCAGGACAAGCAGTAATTTTGTATTTTTCACAAATTTCACCAAACCTCTGCTTTAACTTGTTGGTGATGAGTTTTAAGTTATTTTTCCACTGTAATTTGCCTTCTTTGATCCACATCTCATACTTTTTTGCATAAAAGGAAGTCCTGAATATACACATATATCTACTCTATCACAATCCTTACTCATTTCTGGTTCTTGAGACATTTTTTGCAGGTGCAAAAGTGGAAAATTAATTTGCTTGGTTTGATTCTCAGATGTCATTTTTTTCAGGGTGCATGTTTTTAAAATAACTCTATTCTTAAATAATCAAGTATGGGCAAAGAAAAATTAGAAAAAAATTAAGATTTAATTGTTAAACTTCCTAATCCATGTTCAGCTATTCCCAAATCATTGGATTGTAACTAAGAAGTGACTAATTTTGCCTTAGCCTAAAATTAGAGAATAACATGAAGTAACAAACGTAATTTTGTAACTATTTCTTTTCACTGAACTTAATTCATTGTGTTAAATCTACCAAAAATGAATTAGAAGATGGTGGTTAATATTACAAAGGCTTCCTCACTTAAAAATAATTTATCTCACCATACTTTAAATATTGAGCCCCTATAGTGTATTTAAGTACTTTTCCTAAAGATAAGTGACTGGAAAGTAGACAAACTTTAAATTATTAGGAGGCAAAATCAACACCCAGGCCTTTAGCTCAGTTGGTTAAAAAGCAGCCTTGTAACAGTAAGGTCAAGGATTGGACTCCCCAGCCAGGCCAGCCCCCAAACAAAAACAAACAAACAAACAAAAAAACCCAAACCAACACCTATCAGAAAGAAAAGTAAATTCTTAAATTTTAATTCAAATTATATACTATGATATAGTTATCATCTCTAAGGACTACCTGCTTAAGTCCGGTTCTAATATATTCTAACGTGCATTAATGACAGCAGATTAAAAAAAAAGTTTTAATATTTACTGATCTCCTCCATTGAAATGAAATAGGTTAGAAAGTTTTTGTTTGTAAGCTAACACCAAAGATCTCATTCTGGAAGGTATGATTCTCTTAATAAGCAGTTGGCTTGATTTTATGACCCCATTTTCTCCCTGAATGTAGACACTGAAGTCATCTGGAAACCACAAGGAAGAATAAACCTTTAACCTTGGCATTAGTGACTGGATATGTAAAACTGCAAATTTTGAACCAGTGGGGATGATAACTCCTTCAACATGAATCTAACTCAGTGGCCATTACCGTTTTTCATAATTTCAACTGCTCAATGATATGGTTCGGTATTTGATGCTATCTTCTTTATCATATAAGGAGATTATAAAAATGGAAGACCAAACAATATTCAGGAAATTTTTTGCCTCAATCCAAGGGTAAAATTTAGCAATAAGTTACTATAGATTCTAAGAATATTTTGTTTTATAATTAAAATGTTTTTTAAATTAAGTATTAAATAATAAATTATGATCTACTGATTCTAAAAGGCTAGTTCAAAGGTAATTTCATTTGGACTACACTATGTTATTAAAGCAAAGAAAACAATATTCAACTAGAAACTTAAATTTACATTTTTACATACCTGTGGCTGCTCATTTTCATTTTCATCAAGCCTTTCTTGTACTTCTTCTGCCATCATTTCTAAGTCTAGTTCTGCTGACAAACCTATACATTTAGTTAAACTATTTAGAACAGTGAGATAAGAGATATAATCTTTATAAAAATAGATAGAAAATAACATTTGCTTGTATTTTATAAACTGAGAGTTTAAATGAAGCTTAATCTTTAGCTGAATATTGACTTCTTTAAAAAATACTTCTAATTATCCAAAACTTCAACAAACCACTTGAGAAGACATTAGATGTCACCAGGTTGAAGGCATACAAACATCCCAAAGATTCATTCACAAATCCATCCACCTGACACAAATGAACAAAACCATTAAAAATATTTAATGCAGCAGAAACATATAAAGTAATTCTTCACACTATTCTCTACCTCATAAGCGAACCTCTTCATTATTATTGAGGTTTCCAAATTGCTGTTACTTTTTACACCTTTATCATTGTATACTCTGTTCCTTTTATTTCACACTATTCTCTACCTCATAAGCGAACCTCTTCATTATTATTATTAGAGGTTTCCAAATTGCTGTTACTTTTTACACCTTTATCATTGTATACTCTGTTCCTTTTATTTGAAATGATCTATTCTGATAAATTTCTTTTCATCTTTGAAGACTCAGCCCCCTCCTTGAAGTCTTCCTTAATTATGGCTGTCTTTCCCCAGATAAACAGTTATCTCTTTCCTTGGGGCTACCTTAGTATTTTATCCATGTTTCTACTGTATCTTTACCAACTGAACTGTAAATTATTTCTTTACATGTCTATCCCCTTTGCTCTTAGACTCTCAGGGACAATGTTTTAAATTATCCTTGTAAAAACAATCATCATTTATTTCACTCAAGTCTGCAAGGCGCTGGGATTTAAAGAATATAAATAAAGAGTGTCAGGAATGGCTTTCCTAGAGATAATGCCTGAGCTGAGACTTACAGAGGGAGGTTAGCCAGATTAACAGGAATAGAGAGCAGGAAAGGATGAGAGCACGCCAGGAAACAGTAAGGGGAAAAGCATTATATTGGATATATATTTGTCCTAACATGGGGATGGGTCAGGAGGGCATCTCCAGCAGTTCAGTAATGCCAGAGAAAAGGGCAGGCAAGGGAAAGGGCTAAAGATGGAGAGTTAGGCAGAAGTCAAACTGTGAGAGCCTTATGTGTCACTTGAAGATACTTGGACATTAATGTTTTAAAAAGTGGTTCATGGTCATATTGGTACTTGAGATAGAGATCATCCTAAATGCTATGGGGAGGATGAATTTCAGCTGCATATGAATAAGTGGAGGGAGACAAATTAGAAGGCAATAGTGCAAAATAAAGACAATGCAGGCCTGAACTGAGGGAATATTCCAGAAATATTTAGGTTATACAATTATCAATATCCATTATAGAATGAGTTTTTTTTTTTTTTTTTTTTCTTTTGTCTTTTTCCGTGTCCGGCAATGGATCGCAACCCTCAGTGTTGCCCCCGGACCGGACCGGGGACCGACAACGGGATCGCAACCCTCGGTGTTGCTCCCGCGCCTCGCTCAGCCAGTGAGCGGGAACCGGTCTGTATGTGGGATCCGAACCCTCGGGCGGGAGCGCCGCCACGCTTCCCAAGCGGCGCACTATCCAGTGCGCCACCGGGCCAGCCCTAGAATGAGTTTTTATTAAATGAATACATGTACAAATCTGGGTCCCCACAGAACTAGACTCTGCTCATTACTTTACAAAAAGTATCAAATGAGAAGTGAAATGATCTACATGAACTGTTTAAGTTGCTGTTTAAGTTGCTACACCTTCTTTGTAGTTTTTCTGTTCCATGTCTTCCTGTGTTGAGGGAACTCATTTCGGTGTTTTGTTTTAAAACTCCTGCTTCATGGATCTACCAAGCTCATAAAGAAATAAGAGCAAATGAGTCACTTGTATAGGTACATGACTTCGGATTTATACCTTGTAGTCACTACTCTAGGAGATAATTATATCTTCTGTAAAATAGAATGTTAATTCTACAGATAAAGACAAAAAAATAAAACTGTGGGAGTAAAAAAATATTGTATGATTATTACTACAGACCTGACCATATGACTGACTAAGGGCACTGAATTAACTGGTGCATAAAGAAGAACACATACTACATGCAGTTAATAGACTGGGTGTGCTAGTAGAAATAAAAGTGATTTTCACATATTATCTTTAAATGATACAGCACTCCTTAAAACCAACATTCCTACTTATAAGGTCGCAGGTTTGGATCCCTGTACCGGCAAGCCACTAAATAAAAAAAAAAAAAATTCCTTGCGAACTGTTATTCATTAAAACAAGGTTACAGATTGGACACAGCTGGGATACTATGCAGCAAATTCTCAATGATTACCATTAATGCTGGGAAAATCAATTTTAGAATACATAAAGTCATAGAGATTATAAGAAATAACAATATTTGGCTTTGGAAGATGCTTCTTTTGGTTACCTTGCATATAGTTATAACTAGTAATTGTGAATTCAGAGCTGTAAAAATAAGGCAAAGAAACATTGCATTTGAGTAGGCAATCTTCAGATCTCTACCTAATTTTCCCATAGAATCCCAAGTTCTAAATACAATCCTGGTACCCACTCTCAAGTTTATGCTAAATCCACGCCTAGATAAAATTACTCTTCCTCCTAATACTCTTTGGTATTTATGTGTGATTTGGGTAGAGGAAGAATACAAATGCCTTGCTAACAGGTATTCTCTTTGGTTGTAGGTTGTATAAGGGGAGTAAACACAAAGCAAATATTGCCACAAAATGATTTTTGAAAAGTCAGAACTATAGCATTATGAAGCCACAAAGAGGCAGGTTAGGGTTGAATTCCCTATGTTCTTTATTATCTTCTTTGCTCTCTTAGTTTTCTGGTAGCTGTGATGCACAGAGGTCATGTATAATTCCCTAATAGAAACACAGCTCCAACATTAATCTATTCATTATCTATGAAGGCCATCTGTCCAACTTCTGAGGATGCTAGCTGATTTTTAGTCGTTGATTGTGATACAAATGGATATTTATCATCAATTTTCAAATTATCAGATATCTGACAAGTCTTATTACTGAGGGCCAAACCAGTAGAATCCCAATCTGAAAAATCTGAAAATAAAGTTTTCATTTATTAGAATGTCAATAACAATACAAGTGTAACTAACTTGAATAAATTCTTTCTTCACAGAAATAGTCCCATGTCTCCCTCACAAACACACTACTCTTTCATGGCTTATTTTATTTTACATGTTCTAGGCTTGCCATTCATTTGGATAACTTTAACTATTGTCTCTTGTTTTTTCTGTTTTTATTTGTTAGTATTACTTACCTGGATTCACTCATCAATCTCTATTACATATTTTGTTTTCCATGAGAGCTTTGTTGATTAGTAATTAAGATGGTTGGGCTGGCTGGTTAGCTCTGCTGGTTAAAACATGGTGTTCCAACACCAAGGTCAAGGGTTTGGATCCCCAAACCAACCAGCCATCAAAAAAAAAAAAAAATTTAAGACTCTTCAAAGATAAAAAATTTTTTGTTGTTAATAACAAAAGATATGTCTAACCATTTCAAGCTTAAATATGTATGACAGTATTGTGTGTATTATAGACATGGGCTTAAAAATACTTTTAATGAATGCAGTACTTTAAATAAAAAATGAATTACAATGAGATGGTCTTTCCTCAAAACACCAATATCCTCCGAATTCACTTTTTAAGTCTTGAATAAACACTATAAATTTATATAAAAAATGGTAGCCTTAAGTGACCTAATTGTCCCCTTGTAAAAACAGGATAAGTCTAGGTCCACACTAGATCCACAGAGAACAGAATACCATGAAACAGGAAATGAATATAACAGAAATATTTTTC
>NW_007728001.1:363807-366548 GCF_000696425.1 Galeopterus variegatus | reverse complement strand
CGATCCCGTTACCGGTCACGAAAAAAAACAAAAAGGAAAAAAAAAAAAAAAATATATATATATATATATATATATTACATATATATATATGCATATATGCATTTAAACAAATTCTTTAATAAGCACACTTGCTATAATACTTACAGCATTAAACATTTCAAAGATTTCTAATCACAGAAATTTTTTAGTGTTAAAATAAGATATTTGGCATAAGAAACTTTGATGTATGTCCTGCTGAGTGTAAACAAACACTGTAGAAGTTGCTTCATTTTAAACAAGGGTTTGGAAAAATCTAAATATTTTTTGATAAAATGTTTACTGCTAGGAAAAATGGTTGAATAGAATGACAAAGTAGTATGAAAAAGTTTTCTTTACATTATGTCTAAATAAAAACAAACAAGTATTGATACAGCATGCAACTCTTTCCTAATTAAGAAATTAACTTCATAAAAGTATAGCAAGCTTTAATAACAAAGGAAGAATAAGAACATTTATTAAGCATCTAAATGTGTCAGTCGCTTACTATGCACATTTTTTCTTCACAAAATAATAATAAAAACGATTTTGATGATGATTACCCCACTTCCTACTTCCTAGTCATTCCAGGATGTTAAAAGCAAAATGAGAAGCAGACATTGTTCTCTGTCCACAATGTCCTCTCCTAAACTTTCACATGGCTGGCTCCTCATCCTTTAGTTGGCAGCTTAAACATCACACTCAGAAGGATCTTCTCTGACCACAGATTCCCACTCCCTCTCCTGTCTCCATCCTAAATACAAACTCCGCAATATTCTCTAACCTAGCATTCTCTGTTTTCTTTAGATGAAGCACTTACAGTGACTTGTGTTTGTTGTTTACTTGTTTCTCTGTTCCAGCCACAACAGCATAAGTCCTCATTTTGTATATTCAGTACCTAACTGTCTAGCACATAGCTGGTGTTTAATAACAAATTTACTCAAGGTCAAAGCATTTAAAATCTCATCAGGAAGACCTTAAGTGCCAAATTACAGTATTACTAAAGGATATTTCCAGTGATAGTCTACTGGAACTTAATATATCCCAAATTACAAATCCACATGCCCATTCTAACTTACCCTTCTTTTCCTGATACTACTGGCATTTCATTGTCCTTCAAAAAAAGTATCCTCAATATTTACTAAACCTGGTCTCCAGCCCCATGCCCGCAGCCCTCCCAGCTCTTCAGAGCCAGGAATAGGACCTGCCTTGTCTCTGCTGCTCTCTAGCACGGACGGGTAGGGCAGGCGGGTCGTGGGTTTGAGACGAGTTGTCTTTTTTATTTTGTATTGTTATTTTTATTATTTTTATTTTAATCTTGAAGACTTTCACAGTTACCTTCTCCCACCTGGAGGAGGAAGGCCCTGGTGCTGCCTCCCCTCGTGGGGGATAGGGAGTGAGACGCCAGTCAGACCCAGGCCAGGGGCCCAAGAGCCACACACAGACAGCACCAAAGATTCTGGCCCAGTATGAGCCTGGACTCTGCCATATGAAACGGGAGGGCTAGGGCTGCCTTGGGGGATTGGGGAGAGCCAGCTTCCAGAACTCTCCTCCCCAAGCCATCTGGACTTCTGTGACCTCTGAGATCCAAGCCAGCCCCTTGGCCTCACCTTACGGATGCTCCCAGGGCCTAGCAGCCCTGGTCACTGCCTTCCTGCCAGAGCCCGGCCCTCCTCCCTGTGGGGGATCTCTGTATCCCCTTGTCCCCCCACCCCTGGTCAGGGACAGAATAAATGTTTGCTTGGATTTAAAAAAAATATTTACTAAGTCATTGAATATCACTGTGATCATTTTATCTTACGTTTATATACACATTTTACCTTTACAAAGCATTTTCACATTTCTTACCCTATTTGTTCATTACATGTACCTGACAGGTAGATATTATTGCCATTTTTATGAACCAGGTCACTGACATTCAAATACATTAAATAGGGTTAGCTGGTTAGCTCACTTGGGAGAGTGTGGTACTGGTAACACCAAGGCCACGGGTTTGGATCCCATACCCACCAGCCGCCAAAAAAAACCAACAAGATACACTTAGGTTGAATAATTTTTTCCAAGATTCCATTGCTTGTAAGTGACAGAACCAGAATACTAACATGTCTTTTGACTTCAACTATAGTAGTGGTAGCACTATGCAGCGGCTACTTATATCTAAGAGATCAGGCCCTTCCTTATCGCTTTCCACAGATGTCACTTTACCATAGGTCATCATTATTTTATCCTTATGATACACCAAGCATGCCTGCCATAAATGTATTCAACATTCTAGTTTCGAAAATGGTTTCAACTTATTCAAACAACACTAAACTAAATTGTTGTTATTTTAGTCCCACATATATACTTTTTCCCATGCTTTTCCTTCTCCTGAAATATCCCTTGCAAATCTATACCTGACAATTCAAATCTAATAATACATTCAAGTCCCAGGCATTATCTTATGAAATTCCAAGTTGTAAAATAAAAAACTACAATCCAAACTGTTTCTCACTACATCTCATTAGGACTTTTACACATCTAGATATACCATAGAACCATACATTTAGCCATAGATAATCTGTAATAATTCTTTAGTTTTTAGACAAATTTCACTTCAGAACCCAAACTAATTTCCTGGGACTTCTAAGCCTTAGTTTTTTGCCCTATATATACTATACTGATCGAATGAATCCTGCAAATTAGCAGAATTGTTCTATGTATATATTTAGCCCATAGGTTGAAAA
>NW_007728001.1:361620-363238 GCF_000696425.1 Galeopterus variegatus | reverse complement strand
GAGTCTACATCTTCCTCTTCTAATCCTAATGCAGACTTCATATCTATAAAATGTAGTCACAGATACATTAATGAGAATATTTATTACTGTGAATTTTAAATACATATACAAGTCTATTTCCATTCATGAATATTTTTAAAAATTAAAAATAAAATAATAGCAAAAAATAATTGCAGAGGTTGAAGCAGTTTCAGGAAGAAGTTGGTAGTATGAAGAAAGATAGCAAAACATTTACAGAAATGGATATCACGTTTGGCTCTAAACGCTTTAATTGGATTTTTATAATAGTATTTAAGCACAGAAAAAATTTTTATAGATATTTACTAACTTACCACTTTTATTATTATTGTGCATCCCATCAACAGAAGTCAAATTGTCATTATTTGTTTGCTCTCGTGGAGCACTTTCGATACCAATACCATTTTCCTTTGTTCCAATTGTTGACTTTGTTGTTCCTTCCTATAAAATAAAAAAAATCAACTTCAGGGCCAACCTGTGGCTCACTTGGGAGAGTATGGTGCTGATAACACCAAGGCCACAGGTTCGGATCCCTATATAGAGATGGCCAGTTAGCTCACTTGGAAGAGGGTGGTGCTGACAACACCAAGCCAAGAGTTAAGATCCCCTTGCCAGACATCTTTTGAAAAAATAAAAATTAAAATTAAAAAATAAAGATATGAATAAATAAATAAATAAAGCAACTTCAGAAAACATTATATTTACGCACTCATGCCCTCAGTCAGTCAGTCGGTATGGCAACAAACATTTATTGTGTCTATCAAATTATAGGCACTANTTTTAATAGTATAAAAGGGCCTAGGCCAAAAACTTTTAGAATCGATTTTTTCAAAGACTACATCTACCAAACAGTCATTAAAGAATAATTAATTACTTTCCCCATTTTTAATAACCAAAGATACCAGACACCACACACGCATTCACACACATTTAGGTAAAGGTCAGAATTCTGATAAGCATTTTAAAACATTGGAAAAAGTCTTAGAGTCTCATCATTAAGGGATTCCAAATAGGAAAGTTTAGGTATTGAACTTAAATGTAAAAACATCTGAGTTAAAGCTTACATTTTTTAAGATTCCTTTTTAATATTGTTTGTAAATATCTTTTTTTCAAACACAGGTACCAACAATGACATCTGCATTATTTATGTCAAACCCTTCCATCAAATTCACACACAAAAAATTAGGAATAAGAAGACTGCGCATTTCAAATATTTTAATGTACTCTTTCCAGAGTTAAATTTGTATTGCAAAATTTACCTGATCTAGATGTTTGTATATCCTCCACTCCTACTGCTTTATTTGGAACAGAATCTCTCATTTCAACAGTAGGCTAAATAGGTTTTGAAACAAAATGATTAATAAATAACGTATATTTCATGGAACATGTAGTCAATAATTTAAGATAAAAATATACAAATTATTACCTTCAAGTAAGGATATTTCTCAGGAGACTCTGAAAAGCAAAAGGGACATATAATGAATTATATGTAAATATGACAAAGCCAACCACATATTCATGCAGAATTAGTATGGAGCTGAATCCTCATGCTTGGCTTCAAAAATGATTACTTTCAGATTTGGGTTTTCTGTGGTTAGGA